>NC_133334.1:243210029-243502529 GCF_042186555.1 Aquarana catesbeiana | reverse complement strand
AAAGAAGTTGTTATGTTGTAGTAAGGTGGTTGCTACTCCTATGATAGTTGCTGTGGACTGCTCATCATGCGGCTGTGGAGGTAGACGAGTATTCCTGATGGGGACTACCAGTGGAAGTCTCATAGGCTAGGTAGCTCTGACTGTTGTCCAGGGAAGGATTTGGGCACAGAGGGGTAAGGGAAACCCCAGTAACTGAGTAGCAGGGTGTAGTACCACACTTGGCTTTGGAGTCAGGGCCGCAGCAGCTCCCAGCACCACAAATGTGGGAGGATACCCACTTTAATCCTCTATTGGGGTTGCACTATGTATGGCCAGGATGCTCCGGTGGTGGGATGGGGCCTGGATTGAGACCAGAGGAGATGGGGAGGTCTCAAGCATCTACTAGGGTGCAGCAAGATGGCTGCCACTTGTGGCTCTGGGATCAGGGCCGCCGCTGCTACATGTACCACCTATGGGGGAGGATACCCACTTCACTCCTCTATTTGGGCCTTGCTATGTCCGGCCAGGATGCTCCAGTGGTGGGATGGGGTTTGGAATTCACTCAGGAGAGATGGGGGGGCCTCGAGCATCTGCTAGGGTGCAGCAAGATGGCAATTCCATCAGGTTGGCACTCAGAAGTGGCACTCTGAGGATTGCGGTAGTGGATCTCTGACTGGATTGACCCAATTGCTGTGTGTGGAAGAAGGTAAGCACGGGAGAGCCAGGAAAGCCAAGAGGGAGCGATGATGCAGCAGCCAGGTGGAGCAAGATGGCCGCCGCTCCCCGGCCGAAGCCATTGACTGTCTATCAGGTGGCTGGAATGGAAGGGATCGCCTTGCCAATGGTCCCAGGTGTTGCACCTACAGCCCTGGGGGACCCACAGTTTTGTGGGTAGAGCAGGGAAGGTCCGCTTGGTGGTGAAAAACAGCGATGATTCACAGGGACGGCTGGAGCTCTTTACAGACACATGCTCAGTCTAACATCCGACCACACCTCTTCATTTCTGTTTTAAACTGAATGGGTTGTTTTACAAAGCGATCGTTTACAATCACTTTCATTACCAGTTGCTTCACTTTGAATTGTCGTTTACCCTCTTCTTGATCAACAGTAGTAGAACAATATTTTGATTTCTCTTTTTAGAAAACATATTTTTTAATATAGTTAAAGTCAATGCTACCGTATATACTCGAGTATAAGTCGACCCGAATATAAGCCGAGGCACCTAATTTTACCACAAAAAAACTGGGAAAACTTATTGACTAGAGTATAAGCCTAGGGTGAGAAATGCGCAGCTACTGTAAGTGGAAAAGAGGGTCAACAATGCGCATTTGCAGCCTCACTGTGCCCATTTGCATGCCTCACTGTGCCCATTTGCAGCCATAGGTCCCCAGAACTTCAAACTCGGTAGTTAAGGGCTCCTAGATGCCCCCTAGCTGCAGCCAAAATTTGGGGTCTCTGGACCCAAAGGGTCCCAAAATGACATTGCTGCAGATAGACACAGTTGACCGAATTTGGGGCCCTGTTTCCCAGGGTCACTTAGTGCTAGGAACCCCAAAACTGGTGTGCAAAACCAGTGGAACTAGCACTACAACATTTCCAAAGCTGGGGTTCCTAGCACCAAGTGGTGCTTATCTTCAGAATAAGCCATCTATAAAGTACGAGTCACTGCTTTAAAGTGTATGCCTTGTTAAAATATTATATATAGTGGGGATGGAAAGTATTCAGACCCCCTTACATTTTTCACTCTTTGTTATATTGCAGCCATTTGCTAAAATCATTTAAGTTCATTTTTTTTCCTTATTAATGTACACACAGCACCCTGTCCTTCGTTATTTTAGCTGTGTGCTTAGGGTCATTGTTTGTTGGAAGGTAAACCTTCGCCCCAGTCTGAGGTCCTGAGTACTCTGGAGAAGGTTTTCGTTCAGGATATCCCTGTACTTGGCCGCATTCATCTTTCCCTCGATTGCAACCAGTCGTCCTGTCCCTGCAGCTGAAAAACACCCCCACAGCATGATGCTGTCACCACCATGCTTCACTGTTGGTACTGTATTGGACAGGTGATGAGCAGTGCCTGGTTTTCTCTGCACATACTGCATAGAATTAAGGCCAAAAAGTTATATCTTGGTCTCATCAGACCAAAGAATCTTATTTCTCATCATCTTGGAGTCCTTCAGGTGTTTTTTTAGCAAACTCCATGCAGGCTTTCATGTGTCTTGCACTCAGGAGAGGCTTCTATCGGGCCACTCTGCCATAAAGCCCCGACTAGTGGAGGGCTGCAGTGATGGTTGACTTTACAACTTTCTTCCATCTCCCAACTGCTTCTCTGGAGCTCAGCCACAGTGATCTTTGGGTTCTTCTTTACCTCTCTCACCAAGGCTCTTTTCCCCCGATTGCTCAGTTCGGCCGGACGGCTAGTTCTAGGAAGCGTTCTTGTCATCCCAAACATCTTCCATTTAAGGATTATGGAGGCCACTGTGCTCTTAGGAACCAGCATAAATTTGTTTGTAACCTTGGCCAGATCTATGCCTTGCCACAATTTTGTCTCTGAGCTCTTCAGGCAGTTCTTTTGACCTCATGATTCTCATTCACTCTGACATGCACTGTGAGCTGTATGGTCTTATATAGACAGGTGTGTGGCTTTCCTAATCAAGTCCAATCAGTATAATCAAACATAGCTGGATGCAAATGAAGGTGTAGAACCCTCTCAAGGATGATCAGAACAAATGGACAGCACCTGAGTTAAATATATGAGTGTCACAGCAAAGGGTCTGAATACTTAGGACCATGTGATATTTCAGTTTTTCTTTTTAAATGAATCTGCAAAAATGTCAACAATTCTGTGTTTTTCTGCCAATATGGGGTGCTGTGTGTACATTAATGAGGAAAAAAATGAACTTAAATGATTTTAGCAAATGGCTGCAATATAACAGAGTGAAAAATTTAAGGGGGTCTGAATACTTTCCGTCCTCACTGTGTATATATATATATATATATATATATATATATATATATATATATATATAATTACATTTTTGCAAAACCTATGTGTAGCGCTGGTAGATTTTTAATCTACTGCTGATAGGGAAATCAAGTGGGTTACTTGTTAGGTGAAGTTAGGTTTGCATCTGTTGGCTGAGTTGCGTGTGATTCCACACTGCGCCGATGGGTGTCGTTGTCACCATTGGCCGGTGTTGAAAAGGCAACATGTTGAAGCGTATGAGTGCTCCTCTGTCCCGGAGACAACTCGGTGGAGGTGGTCCTCCGAGTTGCATTCTGGGAGAGGGTATTTATGGGACAGACGCCATGTTTTGGGGTTCGTTTTCAGCCACCTGCTGGCCCTCCTGGCCGACAGGTATGCATTAGGAATACCACCTCGTGGTCCTCCGTTCCGGAGGCCCACGTTGCTGCAGCGTGTGGGTGGGTCCAAGAGCCTGTCTGGGGCCTACCACAGTGGCAGAGGAATGGTTCTGGGCTGTCTATCCTGAGTGAAGAAGCTGGACAATTGAGGAGATCCCAGGGGAGGACCCGTCATGGAAGGATCATGCAGAGTATTGGTCAGGAGAGGGGTCTGGTGACTCAGTTGGAGGATGTATCCTGAAGTAATCTTGCTGCATAGTACTGCCGGGTTGGCTTAAAGGTTCAAGTGCTGTGTCTGATACTCATGGTAAACCATTACATCCTGTGGCAGAGGATCGTTTTGGGTTTTGTTCCAAACAAGTCTGTGGCAGAGACTTTTGTTAGTGCTACGTACTGGCTGCTAGGCAGCAAGTGAGAGAGGCCTATCCAGGCGGGCAAAGATTGAATCCCACAAGGGGAGTGCATTCAACTACAAGTGTTCAATTCCTAATAATGTTCTAAAGAATACTAAAGAAAGGTATTTGAGCTTCCCTGCAACTTTCCTTCTGCCTCTTTCCTGCTACTTCCTTTATTTCTTGTTCATTAAAGCATTGGAAAACATACTCAAGTGTTTGGTGCCTACATCGTCCAGAGGTAAACTCAATGGGACCCTAGACCCGGTGCCGGTGAAACAGAGGTGGCGAGAGTGAAGGTAACAGCCCGATTTAAACCAGCAGCTCCACCGTGAGTTATTGCTACATGTGGGGGCGTCGTCCGGGATTTGTTGGCCGTCAACTTCCTGCAACCTAGAGAAGTGTTTCACCAGGAGTTTACGGTGAAAGTTGAACTTTGTCAATTTCTAAAGAGAAGAAGAGGTTAAAAGTTGCAGGACTTTATTTCTGACTGCGTAGGCGGCGGGCGCCAGTGAAAGCCCCAGAGCTACGTGATCAGAGGAACAAGTGGGAGGAGCCTAGCCTACTTAATACCGCATGGGACGCGTGTAAGTGTGTTGGCGCCAGAGAAGAAGAGAGGCCTCATGATTGTTCTGAGAAGATCAGAGTATGGCCATGTCTTTTTCGGTGATGCAACCAACTGTGGGACCTAAGATGTTCCCTACCAGCACCGCTGCGGGTGCTATGCTGACCGGAACCTTGCTTACAGATACCGGCATTCATCTAAAAGCGCAGGGGAGGTTTGTTCTTTATACAGTCGGAGATATTGAGGGACTGGGCATGTTTTGCCACAAGTGCGAAGGGCTGGTCATACATCTCCATCCATTTGTCCGCTGTCTGCAATGTGGAGAATATTTGTTTGTGGTGGAGCAACCTACCATGTCACCCAGTGCTTATCGTATGGACTGGGCTACAGGTATCGCCACAGTAGAAGCTGCTACTACTGCTGAAAAAGAACGGCAGGCCGTGATTTCGCCTGTTGTCACCGAAAGTGTTCCTGAGAGAGATACTGCGGTAACGAACTCATCAGCGGACATTACTTTGATTTCCGTGTCCACTACGCCTATCCCTGTTGTACCTGTCCAGAGGAAGGTGGGATACGTAAAGGCTTCCCACTGCTGTGGTCGAGGCCTACCCCAGAGACTGCGCAAACTGGAGAAGTCCACGTCAGGAACGGGTGAGAGATCACAGGGGAATATATCTGGGACTTTGTGTAAATATTTGCCGACAGAAGAGTTGAGAGATTCGGAGATAGATTCCATGTTGGATCTCTCCGGTGATGATGATTTATTTGAGACAATGTCACAGGAACTGTTATGGGCTCAGGGTGAAGACATTGCTTCTGCTTTAACTTTCTCAGAATGGACAGCCCTGAGTCCAGTAAACAGATTGAGGTCAAAGAGATCAGGTGAACAAGGTTATTGTAGGAGCAAAAGGCAAAGTTCTGGAGAAAGCTGGGTCATACACAGGTAAGCAGGTTCAATGGATCAGGCCACAGGGATACAGGTACGTACAAGCTTAAGACCATTCAGTGACTGCTCATGGTGACAGATCAGTTTAAATAGGCCATTGGACACATGCTAATTTGTATAAGCACATGGATGTATATGTTGGCTCATTAGTTTCAGTGAAGAGAACTGTTAAGGCATCAGCATACCAAGACATTTTGTAGCTCCACCCAGTGAACAGCTGTAGGCAGTCACCTGATCTAGTGACCCTATAAATCTTCACTTCCCCTTTCTGTCTTTGCCCTAGTATAGGACCTGTTTCCTGGTTGTTGGTGTTAAACAGATTGTATTTCTGGTTACTGACAATAAAAAGGGCCCAAAATACATCCCTGGGAATTACAGACCAGTTAGCCTAACATCAATAGTATGTAAACTCTTGGAGGGGATGATAAGGGACTATATACAAGATTTTAGTAATAAGAACGATATCATTAGCAGTAATCAGCATGGATTCATGAAGAATCATTCTTGCCAAACCAATCTATTAACCTTCTATGAGCAGGTGAGTTGCCATCTAGATAAAGGAAGGCCCGTAGACGTGGTGTATCTGGATTTTGCAAAAGCATTTGACACAGTTCCCCATAAACGTTTACTGTACAAAATAAGGTCCGTTGGCATGGACCATAGGGTGAGTACATGGATTGAAAACTGGCTACAAGGGCGAGTTCAGAGGGTGGTGATAACTGGGGAGTACTCAGAATGGTCAGGGGTGGGTAGTGGGGTTCCCCAGGGTTCTGTGCTGGGACCAATCCTATTTAATTTGTTTATAAATGACCTGGAGGATGGGATAAACAGTTCAATCTCTGTATTTGCAGACGATACTAAGCTAAGCAGGGCAATAACTTCTCCGCAGGATGTGGAAACCTTGCAAAAAGACCTGAACAAATTAATGGGGTGGGCGACTACATGGCAAATGAGGTTCAATGTAGAAAAACATAAAATATGCATTTGGGTGGCAAAAATATGAATGCAATCTATACACTGGGGGGAGAACCTCTGGGGGAATCTAGGATGGAAAAGGACCTGGGGGTCCTAGTAGATGATAGGCTCAGCAATGGCATGCAATGCCAAGCTGCTGCTAATAAAGCAAACAGAATATTGGCATGCATTAAAAGGGGGATCAATGCAAGAGATAAAACGATAATTCTCCCACTCTACAAGGCTCTGGTCCGGCCGCACCTGGAGTATGCTGTCCAGTTCTGGGCACCAGTCCTCAGGAAGGATGTACTGGAAATGGAGCGAGTACAAAGAAGGGCAACAAAGCTAATAAAGGGTCTGGAGGATCTTAGTTATGAGGAAAGGTTGCAAGCACTGAACTTATTCTCTCTGGAGAAGAAACGCTTGAGAGGGGATATGATTTCAATTTACAAATATTGTACTGGTGACCCCACAATAGGGATAAAACTTTTTCGCAGAAGAGAGTTTAATAAGACTCGTGGCCACTCATTACAATTAGAAGAAAAGAGGTTTAACCTTAAACTACGTAGAGGGTTCTTTACTGTAAGAGCGGCAAGGATGTAGAATTCCCTTCCACAGGCGGTGGTCTCAGCGGGGAGCATTGATAGCTTCAAGAAACTATTAGCTAATCACCTGAATGACCGCAACATACAGGGATATATAATGTAATACTGACACATAATCACACACATAGGATGGACTTGATGGACTTGTGTCTTTTTTCAACCTCACCTACTATGTAACTATGTAACTATGACTTCTGCCTGTTCCCAACTACGCTTCTTGGACCACTCCTTTGGATATCGCTGATCATTGTTGCCGACTCTGCCTGTTCCCGACCTTGCCTTTTGGACTACTCCTTTGGATTAACGCTGATCGTGGTTGCTGCCTGCTCCCGACGCCTCTTCCTGGTATACCACATAGACTGCTGCCTTGGTTTGCTGCCTTCACTCTCTACTAACTGTGAGTTGCTTGTTTGGTATTCCATGATATAGCCTGTTTGCACTTCCTATTGTGGTCCCATATTTCTGGCTGCAGGATCTCAACAGCCCTTCCACCTGTACTGGGATAAGAAGACTACCAGTCAGGAAACCGGAGGGACAGTTAGAGTCTCCTGGCAGACCTGACACTAGCAAGGTTTGTGGTTTAGGGAAGTTGGCTCTTTTGAAATTCTGTGTCTTTGTATTCCCCTTATGTTTCCTATTTGTATGATTTATAATGAAGCTAATTGACCTGTGATTGGTGTTTCCTAAATTGCCCTGTATTTCCACATCCATGATCAAGTCTGTATTGTTAGTAATCAGTAGGTCTAGTAACACTTTGTTTCAAGTTGGTGCGTCTACCATCTGACCCATGAAATTGTCCTGCAAGACATTTAGGAACTGGCGAGCCTTAGATGAATGCGAGGTTCCTTCCGCCCAATCTATGTCTGGATAATTAAAATCCTCCATTATGATGACACTTCCCATCCTTGCCGCTAATCCGAATTGTGATAGGAGGTCCGTCTCCCCCTCCTCCCTCAGGGGCCTATAGCATACTCCCAGTATTACCTTTCCCTTAGTTTCATCCCTTTGGAGCTCTACCCATAAGGATTCCACCTCCTCTCTAGCTCCCTTAGTGATGTCATCTCTCACATTCACTTTTACATTATTCTTGATATACAGGCATACAGTTGAAGCTGTTATAGCTCCAAAGGGTGGGTCAACTTAATATTAAATCCTACAGACTAAGACTGGGATGCCATTAAAGTTCATGTGCGTGTAAAGACAGGTGTCCCAATACTTTTGGCAATATAGTATATAAGTGATGCACTATTCCTCACATAAACAGGTGCAATACAGCAAAGAACCAAAATAATAATAAAAAAATGACACCCATGTAAGTCCAGTGCCAAGAAGTGTGCTTCTCATACTGTATATAATGATAGCCAACAGTAAACTTGCAATCAGCCATTTACATATATAGATCATACAGCGTGATCTCCCACGACTCTTCTACCATGTAACACCCTGTGTTTTACACCATATCACACTCTGATGCCATGTACACATGGTCGGACTTTTTAGCAACAAAAGTCCGACGGCCTGTCCGACAGACTTTCGACGGACTTTTGGCGGACTTCCGAAGGACTTTCTAACGAATGGACTTGCCTACAAATGATCACACAAAAGTCCGACAGATTCGTATGTGATGACGTACAACGGACTAAAATAAGGAAGTTGATAGTCAGTAGTCAATAGCTGCCCTAGCGTCGGTTTTTGTCCGTCGGAATAGCATACAGACAAGCGGATATCAGGGTCCGGTTGAGTTATGACGTAAAGATTTGAAGCATGTTCCAAATCTAAAGTCCGTCAGATTTGCGGCTGGAAAAGTCCGCTGAAGGTCCGGTGAAGCCCACATACGATCCGGCGGACCAGTCCGGTCTAAAAGTCGGACCATGTGTATGCTGCATGAGGCTTACCAGAGTATATATGACTCTCATGTGAAAAGACAAATAATGTTTGTTGAAGAGAATGGCGAGATTGCACCGTGTAGCTCGCATCCCCATTTTTCCTTCAGTGAAAGAACATAGAAGGGAATATACCAAAATAATTAAATGCTTCTAATAGTTTAAAATCTGAGCACAAAAGTTCAATTAAAAGCGGTTAAAAACACTAAGGCTGGATTCACACCTATGCATTTTTAGTGCTTTTTGCATGTTGCAGATTTACACTACAGAACGTGTTCCATAGGAAACCATGTTAAATGGACTGTAGTGCAAATCTGCAAAATGCAAAAAGCACTAAAAATGCATAGGTGTGAATCCAGCGTAAGATTCACTCCTATGCAGGTTGCAGTTTGCATATTCCAGGTGCATTTTGCGATTTTCAATACATGCTTTTGATCCATTGAAGTCTGTGGAACCAAAAACCAGAAAGAAGTCCCTGGCCTTTTCCATAAAATGCACAGATGTGAACTACAACCATAGGAAACCATGTTAAATGGACTGTAGTGTGTTTCTGCTAAACTGAAAACGCACTAAAAAATGCATAGGTGTGAACCAGGCCTTATACACATAGACTGTATACAGCGTCCTAAAGAAACCGCAACTCCCAGAATTCTGAATCTCGAGGCACTCATCTGCGGAGCCGGAAACTATGACGTCACTGTGCATGCACGCCTCAAGATTCACAACCATGCAGAACTTCTGCGATCCAGTGTGGGCAAACACACTGCTTTTGTAACCTGCATTTGGGGTGTCATCAACTTAACTACTTGACCCCTGGAAGATTTACCCTCCTTCATGACCAGGCCATTTTTTGCGATATGGCACTGTGTTACTTTAACTGCCAATTGTGTGGTTCTTCCAATACAAATAAAATGTGTGTCCTTTTTTTCCACAAATAGATCTTTCTTTTGGTGGTATTTGATCACCTCTGCGGTTTTCTTATTTTTTGCGCTATAAACAAGAAAACCGACAATTTTGAAAAAACAATATTTTTTACTTTCTGCTATAAAACATACCCTATAAAAAAATTTGAAAAATCTAATTTCTTCATTAATTTAGGCCAATATGTATTCTGCTACATATTTTTGATAAAAAAAAAAAATCCCAATAAGCGTATATTGATTGGTTTGCACCAATTATAGCGTCTACAAACTATGGGATATTTTTGTTTATTTATTTACTAGTAATGGTGGTGATCAGCAACTTTTTAGCGGGACTGTGATAGTGCGGTGGACATTTTTGGACACTAATTGACACTTTTGACACTTTTTGGGGACCAGTGACACTAATACAGTGATCAGAACTAAAAAAAGTTAAAAAAGGGGGCAATCAAAGGGTTAAATCTGCTTTGTTTACATAGGCAGACCACCATTCTGCTTCTCTGCTGAATCATCGGCGAGTGGCGGCGGACATCGAATCCACGGTACCTGCTGCTGGGCTCATGCTGTGTGTGATCACAGCAGGAGCGAGCCGCCGGCAGTGCCCTACCCGGAAGAGCCGCATCACATATATATATATATATATATATATATGCGTGATAGGGGGCACAGATGCAGAACTGTAGAAGTAAAACTGCTATAGGGCGGACCTGAAGAGATTAAAGTGGTTAAGCCACTCTAACCTGTATACACCATCAGCACTGCCTCCTATTGTAGTATCCCCCTCTGTATGTGATTTATAAAAATAAATGCTGTAAATACCTCATTTCACTGCTGAGCTTGCGATCACATTACTGGCCAGCTTTCTCCTTTCCTCCTCTGAGGGATGCAGTGGGCGGGGCTGAGATTCCTCTGCTGATGTCAGTCTGGAGGAGAGAGCTGGGTGGTCATGTGATCGCAATCTTGGCTCTTAAATTAGGTATTTACAGCATTTCTATTTATAAATCATTCAAAGAGGGGGACACTGCAATAGGAGGCAGTGCAGGTTAGTGTCTTGAGAGCAGCAGGAGGGGGGAGGGGTGGCTCACACACAGACAGAAAGGGGAGGGAGGAGGAGGACACAGGAGCAGAGAGGAGAGCAGATAGCAGGCTGCTGATGATGAAGGCACGTAAACTGACCACGGTGTCTGGTCTTAGCAGCCTTGATACACCGTGGTCAGTTTCCATAGGGGTGGGGAGAAACTGTCAGGTTCAGCCAAGTTTTTTAGGTGTTATAGGGCAAGCACTGTGTCATATAACATGCTCCAAAGGAGCAGGATCCATTTTTTTGTGGTTAATAAACGCTTTAATATTGACACCAGCTACAAATCCCAACTGCAGTGCGTTTTGAATGCGGTGCAGGAAACGTGCACAAAACGCAAGTTTCTGGTGTGAACTCCCCCTAAGCTGTGTCTAAATTTTAGCTTGAGCTGAGGCCTGTAAACAATGACATTTTCTTGGCAGATTGCAAAGAGATAAAGGAAGATCTGAAAAGAAGCAGAGCTACCGGTATTTACATGCTGATTTATGACATTCTAAAATATTCATAAACAATATATCTTGCTTACCTGACTAAAATACATTTTTTTTTTTAAATGTAATTTTTTAGTTCTGAATATAATAAAAAATAAATATGAAAAATATGTATGAAACCACTATACATCTGTGTAACCGATACATCTACTTCAAAGACAATCCTTCTTCAAAGATCTAGCCATTCAAAAGCTACAAGCCACAGACAGCCTCATATGCAAAGATGTCAGAGGGAAGAACTTTCTCACTCAGTGGTGACCCACAGGAACCAATTATATACTCCCTTTGTAGAACGGAACAGTGCAAAGGATCATCCACTTGGTTGCTTTAGGACAATACAATACCACTTTCTGGGATAGTTCTTTTATCACAGACCTTCAAAAATGAGATATAATGCAGCATACAAATTCTATTTACTGTAGACTGATAAAGGTGTCAGAATTGCATTCTGTAAATCAAATTTCCCCTAATTTACCAAAACTATAGCAATGAGCCCCCTGTGCCACTGAGGCTTGTAGCAGTCACTTGGTTTGCTATGGCTATAATAGTTAAAGGGGAAATCCAGAAAACCTGAAAATTCTCCCTTGCAGTGGAAGGGTTAGCTGCTTGTTAAGGTCTAGACAGTGCATACCATTACACTCACACCGCATATTCGCGCGGGGTGAGTGTGTTGGTACATAAATCCTTGGCCTACCAGGAATTGGATGTAAGTACAGACCCTCTGGGCATATACATATATTTGTACTGTAAACTGTTTACCTTGACTGTGATAATTACCTTTGTGTACATACCACCCCCATTTTCTAGAGAGATATTGCAGCTTCTCCTGTCTTACCTGGTCGATAAACCTGATGTTCCCATGCTAATCATGGGTGACTTTAATGGTTACCTGGATCCCATAATGGATAGGCATCCCCCGGCTCAGCCTCCGGTGGGGAGCAGGGGCACTATTTTGAGCCGGCTGTTGTCAGAGGTGGGCTGGGTAGATGTCTGGAGGGCTAAACACCCAACTACCAAACAGTTCTCATGCTTCTCTAAAATGCATGGGTCACTGTCCCGCATTGACCTTTGCGTGGGGTCTCCCCAACTGATGACCATGATCACCAAGGTGGAGTACTTTCCTAGGGGGATATCGGACCATTTGCTGCTTGCTGCTCACCTTGTCACACGTCCTTTTGGCGACAGCTGAATGCCTTTTGGCTAAAACTTTTTACTTCATATGAGCGGGTGGTGCAACAGATTGAACATTACTTTAGTGATAACCATATGCATAGTAATCTGACGTTGAGATGGGACGCCTTCAAGGCGTGCCTGAGGGGTATATTTATAGCGGAAATTGCTGTAATCAAATGTAACGCATTGGCGCTATTGTTGCAGGTTGAAGACCAGGTGAGACAACTTGAGCTCGCATATGTTTTAGACCGGTCAGACTCCGCGAGGGAGGTGTGGATCTTGGCCCAGGACTCCCTGGACCGGGTGAGATCCTCCGCCGCGGAACGTAAAAGATTCTTTACAAAACAAGCATTCTATGAAGAGGGGAAAAAAACGGGCAGACTGTTGGCTAAAATCGCCAGATCTCAGCAATCCTCTCCTGCCATAGGAGCGATACGCAGCTCCCAGGGACGAGTGGTCAATGACCCTGAACAAATAATAGCTGAACTAGCATCCTTTTATGTAACATTGTATGGTCCATGTGATAATTATACTGATGAAGAGCTGCAGGGTTATATGGGCGGGTTGATTCTTCCGACTCTGACTCACAAGGAGTCCATGGAGTTGGAGGCACCATTCACTTTGGAGGAGGTGAGTGAGGCTGCGGCCTCCTTCTCTACTGGCAAGGCCCCGGGGGATGATGGGATCCCCATGGAGGTCTAGACCCAATATGGAGAAGTTATTCTACCCAACTTACTTGAGGTTTTCAACTCCTCGTTTAAATCAGGGAAATTACCTACCACCATGACAAGGGCTAATATAGTATTATTACTTAAAGCAGGCAAAGATCCGTTAGACCCTAGTTCTTACAGGCCCATACCGCTGTTGCAGAGCGACGTTAAACTATTGGCCAAGATGCTGGCCATGAGGGTCAATAAAATTATCAGATCTATTGTCCACTCTGATCAGGCAGGCTTTATGCCGTGAACATCCACTGCGACCAATCTTAGACACTTATACCTGAACATGCAGACCCCCTCGGATTCCGTCGGCCACAGGGCACTGTTGTCTTTGGACGCCAATAAGGCATTCGACAGTGTCGGCTGGCGGTATCTGTGGGCTGTACTGGCCAGGTTCATCCGATGGGTGAGACTGCTGTATGACACACCACAGGCTGCCATACGCATGTCGGATAGGCTATCACATGCCTTTGCACTGGGCAGGGGGACCAGACATGGATGTCCCCTGTCCCCTCTGCTCTTTGCTCTGGCCATTGAGCCCCTTGCGGCCCAGGTGAGGAACAGTCCACAGATTAAGGGATTCCGCTATGGTGAAGTGCACGAAAAAATCATGCAATATGCCGATGACATGCTTCTCTTTTTGGAGGACGCAGATGACTCACTGACTAAAACAATGTCCCTTATTATGGAGTTCGGCCATTTTTCAGGCCTTACCATAAATTGGTCCAAATCGGCTTTAATGTTTATAGATGGTATCCCCGGGGTGGGTAGAGGGCCATCTTGCCCTGTACCCATAGTGACCACCTTCAAATATTTAGGCGTTCACGTTTCCCCCAAACTAAAAGAATTCTGCAAGTTGAACACATACCCCATGCTAACTCATTTTAGAGATAAAATAAATATTTGGAATAAATTTAAAATGTCACTGGCAGGAAAAACAAATCTCATCAAGAGATTCTGATTCTGATGCCACAGTTCCTTTACATGCTCCATAATACATCGGTAGTCATCACTCTGAAGATATTCAGGGTGGTCAACTCCCTGTTCAAGTTGTTGCTGTGGTACACCAAACCCCCTAGAATTAAATTGGAGCAGCTGCAATACCCAAAAGAGGGGGGGGGGTTAGCCCTGCCTAACCCTTAGATATATTATCTGGCTGCACAGCTACAGCACCTGATAGGGGCCATGGTCCCCTTGCCGGTGGGCTCTTCGGCTAGACTTATGTTAATTGACTCGGGGGCGGAATCTGTACCTGAGGGTTTGGAGGCTCAACAATTCCAAAAACCTAACAAACTTATGTCCATGTACACACTCCTTCAAAAGGTGTGGAATAAAACTAAACAATTACAAAATGTAACAGAGTTCACTACATACAGTCCGATATGGGACAACAACACATATGCAGAATAAGCTAAGATTCAACAGGGGTCCAGGTGGTGCCCTATGGGCATAACTCATTTGAAACATATCTTTCATAATGGGGTTCTGATGCCCTTTAGGGAATTACAATCTAAATATGCCCTGCCATCCAACATGTTATTTTATTATTTGCAACTACAACATGCCGTTAAGGCTCAGGGAAATGGAGTGGAGTGGTATCAGTCTCCCACTCCAGTCTTTCATATATTGCAAGATACGACCGACACCAAAGGTGTAATTTCCCAATGCTATAACATGCTATTGTCGTCGTTCCTGGAGGGGTACCCCACGAAGACAGTGACACAGTGGGAGGCAGATTTGGGGGCCATTGAAGGGGCACTGTGGGAAGAGGCATTGCAGGCAGTTAACACATGCTCACTGAATGTGGCACAAAAGGTGTCACAGCTATATATCTTGCTGAGAGTACATTATACACCCATGAAGCTATATAAAATGGGCAAAATAGTTGACCCACTGTGCGGTAGGTGTAGAGCGGCGCCTGGGGATCTGATTCACCTCCTCTGGCGTTGCCCAAAGCTCCACAGATATTGGATGGAGGTCCTGGCGACACTGAATCAGGTGTTCCAGACCAATGTTCCTCTTGACCCAATGAGTTGCTTGCTGGGGATTCTGGAGGGGGCGATAGAGGAGGAGGTGAAGAGAACTGCCTTTGCCAGAGCTCTGTTCCAGGCTAGGAAAACAATCCTTATGAGTTGGAAATCAGCTGTACCACCAAAGACTAAAGCATGGATACAACAGCATAGGGGGAACCCTGGCAAATTTGACAAACTGTGGGATGCTTGGCTTGACGCACCAGGAATAAGCCCTATGGAGTTAGTACAAATGAGGCTGCTATGGGGAGTATAGGTACATATTGTGTAAGAGACTTAGCTAGATATTGCCATAATCCCAGGAATAAGGATATGGGCTCAGGTGGAATGGAAAAGTCGCTAATAGGTAGACATATGGCACAGATGGTGATAAATTTAAAGGGGTTGTAAAGGTAAAAATTTTTTCACCTTAATGCATTCTATGCATTAAGGTGAAAAAACTTCTGACAGAACCGCCGCCCCCAGCCCCCCCGTTTTACTTACCTGACGCCTCGAAAGTCAGCTTCGCGTTCCCGACATCTGTTCCTCCGCTCACCCTGGCCGCTGATTGGCTGCAGTGGATGGATTGAAAGCAGCGCAGCCATTGGCTCGCGCTGCTGTCAATCACATCCGATGACGCGGCGTGCCGGGGGGCGGGGCCGAGTGATACAGCGAGCGGCTATAGCCGCCTGCTGTATCACGGGAGCGCGCCCGCAAGCACTCACCACCGTGCGAGGGAGCTCGCATTAAGGTGGTGAATGCTTGCGGGGAGGAGCTGAAACAGCCGCCGAGGGACCCCAGAAGACGAGGTTCGGGGCCACTCTGTGCAGAACGAGCTGCACAGTGAAGGTAAGTATAACATGTTTGTTATTTTAAAAAAAAAAAAAAAACACCTTTACAAACGCTTTAATGGTATATTTATGTAAGGACTATATACAGAAACTAAACTCACTGTAAATGGTGACCAATGTAACTATGGAGTATATGATGGAGAATCTTAAGATATGAACAACGTGTATTGTGTTTCATGTTTGAATATATTGTTTGTTTTTTATGAGCAATAAAAACCTTTTTGATTCAAAAAAAAAAAAAAAGGTCTAGACAGCATGGAAAAGTAGATTTACTCGCCTGATCCTCTGCTCTTCAGGACCGGTCTGCACAGCATTTTCTCCCCCATGCTCCAGCGATCTAAGGTCCTGACATCATCAAGCCTGATGCAGGGTCTATACCGCTGCACAGGATATGATGACATCAAGGAAAATGTGTTTTTACTCTGCCCATACCTAAGGCTGGTTTCACACAGGCGTTCTCCATAATGTGAATCTGCCTGCTCAGCAGGGGGTCTCTCTGTTGATCACAACTTAGCAGGCGGATGATGGGTCTGTGTCCCCTGTTCTCTTTGGGGATGTCAGATGGAAATGGACCACCTGTCTGACTATCAGCTGATCCGATCTGCCAGATAGATGGGGGAACAGATCTCCAGCCATCTGTTTTCTAGCGGACCGGATCAGAGCGGATGTCAGTGGGTGTCAATGGACACATGTCGCTGACATCTGCAGCTCCATAGAGGGAAATGGGTGGTCCATTTGGGTCCATCTGAAAAACTACTAGGTGAACCTGATTGGACCGCCTATGTGAAACCAGCCTAAAAGAACAGATAACCCCTTGCGCTAGAGTCACAGCCTCACGGAAAGGGAAGCTTCATTAAAATTCGAGTTGGGCTTTAATCTTTGGTTCCCTTCAATGCATCATGGGATCTTTAACTGGTACTGTACCTAGCCCCTTGTGTTTTCAGATGACCGAGTGATAATATTAATAGAGTTCAGGAAGCTGCCAAATCATTTCAGTTCATCTCTGAATAAAGCAAAGTCCAATTACTCTGCTTTAGAGAGTCATCCTCCACTATTAAATGTAGTTAAATTTAAAGCGGATCTTCATTCTACATTTTTTCTTTACATTTAAAACCAGCTGGAGCTTCAACCTTTCTCATATGAGTGAAAATGTCATAGCCCCAGCCCCCTGGGATACTCACTTCACACAGGAGGTCTCAAGTGAAGAGGCTTCCCCACCGCATTTTGCCATCAGAGAGTCGGCTGCAAGAACCTGGGAGAGACATTTGGCCCCCTGATGTAAGAAAAGAAGATGGTGGTGCAGGATCTGGTATGAGAAATGGAGTTGTAAGGTTTTTTGCTGTAGTCTTCAGCTTCCAACCCTTGATGTCTACAGTGATGTCTGTACAGACCTCCTGCAGCCTCCATGGAAACCTGCAACACTATACAGCAAACTTTGTTTGAAGGTGAAAAGTCAAATTTATTGACCAATCCCCGCTTTTTTTTAACCACCCTCCCTCCAGCTAGCCTTTACAACCACTTGTCCTTCCCTTTGTGCAGAATGAGTCACTTCAAGTTTGGTGGTCTGGAAGATTAAGAGGTCCTCACTTTGTCCTTAAAGGAGTTGTAAAGGCAGAAGGTTTTTTAATGCAGTCTATGCATTAACCACTTAAGGACCAAGCCTCTTTTTTAGATGTGTTATTTACAAGTTACTAGTTTTTTTGCTAGAAAATTACTTAGAACCCCCAAACATTATAATTTTTTTTTCTAACACCCTAGAGAATAAAATGGCGGTCGTTGCAATACTTTCTGTCATACCGTATTTGTGCAGCGGTCTTACAAGCGCACTTTTTTTGGAAAAAATAAACTTTTTGAGTTACAAAATAAGACAACAGTAAAGTGAGCCCAATTCTTTTTTATATTGTGAAAGATATTGTTACACCAAGGAAATTTATATCCAACATGTCACGCTTCAAAATTGCGCCCGCTCGTGGAATGGCGACAAACTTTTACCCTTAAAAATCTCCATAAGCAACGTTTAAAAAATTCCACAGGTTGCATGTTTTGAGTTACAGAGGAGGTCTAGGGCTAGAATTATTGCTCTTGCATGTCACATGTGTAGTTTGAACAACGTTTTCATATGCATTCGCTTCTGCACTCAAGCGCAAAGGGATGGGGCGCGTTTAAAGCATTTTTTTTCTTATTTATTTTACCTTTTATTTCTTATTTTTACACTGTTTAACAAAAAAAAATTGCGTCACTTTTATTCCTATTACAAGGAATGTAAACATCCTTTGTAATAGAAAAAAAGCATGACAGGAACTCTTCAATATGAGATCTGGGGTCAAAAAGACCTCAGATCTCATATTTACACTAAAATGCAATAAAAAAAAAAAAAAAAATGTCATTTAAAAAAACAATTAAAACAATGTCTCTTTAGGAGCTATGGGCGGAAGTAACGTTTTGACATCACTTCCGCCCTGCAGTGTCATGGAGACGGGTGGGGGCCTTCTTCCCCTCACTTGTCTCCATGCCCAGTCACAGAGAGGACCAGATCGCCTCTGCCGCTGCCAACGGCTCCGGTAAACGGAGGAGGGCACCCGAGTGCGGCGGGAGGGGGGGCTGAATATGCCACAGAGACCACTTTTATGTTGTAGCGGACCGCCGGCTACACTACAAAAACATGCCCAACTAGGACTATCCTGTCCCACAGAGTGGCAATGCTGCTGTCCATCTTTGCTACATAATGTATAGAGTTGTTACAGTAAGTGATGAAAATAACAGATCTACAGGCAGGATCAACAAATAATAAACATATTACGAGAGGGACTAAAGCTATGCATACACTTTGTGAATTTTGGCTTCTTACTGATGAACCATCCTAAAATTCAGTACATCAGTGTCCTTGTCTCACCCAACTTCCTTAGGGAGAAATTGATGCGTTTGACAGGCGGCGAGGAGGTGATATGTCACATCCTCAACACTTTTCTTTTTCAGTAATTCTTTATTAGGAATTTACAGTTGACCACCCATTTTAACCCTCAAAATACCACCCCATTACAACTACATGCATTGCAGTTGCCCCACCCTATTCGCTTGAATGTGCTGTACTCAGCAGCAGTACATCCAGAAAGAAGCATGCCGTGTTGATGAAGCATGTGTACCGCCCTGAGTGGCTTCATGCCCTTGTTCAGGAAGACAGCTTAACTGCCTTATTTTACTGCCCCCTGGTTGATGGTATGAACAAGCCTTAACAATGTATTGCAAGCTTTAGAAAAACACAACTGATGTGCTAATGCTGTTGACAGGCTGTGTCTTATGTGTCATTTTTGATTTTGTACACTTTAGATTTGTGTTCCCTCTGCTACTGGCTTTTGCTAAGAAAAAAAAAAATTTGATGTGGAACTACTTGGATTTCACATATTTTATATTAGGGTAAGCTTGGGCTGTTCAGTATACGTGGAATAGGACAGATTTCACAGGCATTCCACCGCACTCTGCAAACAGTCTCTCCTGCTCCTCTGTGCTCTCCCATGGATGAATATTTCATGGCTCATCTCTGAAAGTTGCCAGTACATGGTCTTAGTTTGTAATCTCTCTTCAATCTTTAAACATTGATAAGTCAAAAACATTTCTAGACATCATTGTAAAGGTAATGATTTCCGGCTAAGCAATTCTGTAAGTGCTGCATGACTGTTTTTAGGAGAACGCTAAAGATGTCATGCTATTGTATAAATATCTTGCTAAATGTGACACGGGTAAATTATTCAAACTTGCTTGTCTGCTTATTTTAATAAAGGCTCGATGACCTTTCAGAAGCAGCTGGGAAAGAAAGTAAGAAGAAGATCCTTCCCATTCTTCTTCTCCACGTTTGTAACATTTAAGCGTATTCTTACCAACGTACGACACCGACACCTCATACTGCATGCAAGATCTGATGATAAATGTGTTTTATTAAATTGTCATAATACTAAGAGAACTGCAAGTTTTGTTCAACATCACATTTCAAACTCTATATTGAAATCTTTATATGCTTAATATATGAGTATTTGTTCAAATACAATTTTTAATTCTTATCTCTACCAAAATGTTTATTTTAGTTTTGGTTGGTCTGGGGAAAGAGATAAAATTCTTATCAGATTGCCGGTAGAATGCAACTACTAATCTGCTGAAAGTCTCCCACTGCACGTTGCACTGGGAATCTCACCTAAAGATCCTACATCGCTGGTACTTTACACCTCTTCGGATTTCCAAGTTCTCCAAATCCACTTTACCAATTTGCTGGAGGAATTGCGATGAAACAGGTTCCCTCCTACACATCTGTTGGCTCTGCCCCAAAATCCTACCCTTCTGGGAAGCAGTATTCCTCCCAGCTGACGTAAGCAGCCCCTTCCTCTGTAGTGCTCAGAGCGGGCTGACGTCAGCGGGGATTAGGGATGAACTTCGCGTTCGAGTCGAACCCATGTTCGTCTCGAACATCGGCTGTTCGATCGTTCGCTGAATTGTGAACGTTATGGGCCGTTCACGCCAAATTCGTGTGGCGCGTCCCTGCCCATAATTCACTGCGGCATTGCTGGCTGATGATTGGCCAAGCATGCACTATGACCCGCATGCTTGGCCAATCACAGCGCCGTCAGTAGAGAGAGCTGTAATTGGCCAAAGCCAGGGTGGCTTTGGCCAATTATGGCTCAGGGGGTTTAGAATACGCCCCACACTATATAAGGCCGCCTGCACGGCGGCCCTGTGTAGTGTGTTCCAGCGTGCTTAGATAGACAGAGAGACAGTGTCATTTCATTTGAGTTAGCTAGATTAGCTAGGACAGTCAGTGAGTTAGCTGCACTTACAGTGTATTGTGTATATATATGCATCCCAGATGTTGTGTATATATATATATACACTGTATTCAGTTTAACTAGATCCGTTCCTGTTATCTTCCTACTGACAGGAAGGCTAAATAAGCTACAAGTTAGTTTTTGCGAGCTCTGCACAGTGTTCACCTAAAGCTACCCGTAGAAGGTTGGTGTTTTCCTGATCCTATCACTACCGCAGGCAGCTGAATAAGCTACAAGTTAGTTTTTTGCGAGCTCTGCACAGTGTTCACCTAAAGCTACCCGTAGAAGGTTGGTGGTGTTTTCCTGATCCTATCACTACCGCAGGCAGCTAAATAAGCTACAAGTTATTTTTTTGTGAGCTCTGCACAGTGTTCACCTAAAGCTACCTGTAGAAGGTTGGTGGTGTTTTCCTGATCCTATAACAACCGCAGGCAGCTAAATAAGCTACAAGTTAGTTTTTTGCGAGCTCTGCACAGTCTTCACCTAAAGCTACCTGTCGAAGGTTGGTGGTGTTTTCCTGATCCTATCACTACCGCAGGCAGCTAAATAAGCTACAAGTTAGTTTTTTGCAAGCTCTGCACAGTGTTCAGCTAAAGATACCTGTAGAAGGTTGGTGGTGTTCTCATACTACAGGCAGGCAGTTGATTTTGCTAGCTGCAGTATCAGAATATATATATATATATATATATATATATATCCCAGCTTAGTGCAGCTACAGGCCATTAGTATGTCTGGAAGGCCAACAAGGAGAGGCAAACAGTCACAAGCCAATAAAAGAGGGCAAGCAGGCTCTGTGTCTAGAGGCAACAGTGCTGGTCATAGAGACGGTGCATCGTCATCTGCACGTGGCCGTGGGACATGCTTGGCCTTTTTTTCGGGAGCTGGCCGTGTTGAGGCGCAACATGCGGAAGACTTGGTCGAGTGGATGACCAAGCCGTCCTCATCCTCCTCATCCTCTCTCACCCATGCTCAGGGTACTTTGTCTGGCAAAGCAGCTGCCAATGCGGCCTCTTCCCTCGGCTCAATGGCATCAGTGACTCCTTCCCTAGCCCCACCATGTCCTCCTGAGGAGTCCCTCGAACTGTTTGACCACAGTGTTGGGTACATGCTCCAGAAGGATGCCCAGCGTTTAGAAGGCTCTGATGATGATACTGAGCTAGATGAAGGCAGTAACGTGAGCACGGACAGAGGGGGTGCCCAAGAAGGACAGCAATCTGGCAGTCATGCTCCCCCTGCTGCAGCATACTGCCAGGTTTGCTCCAGTGATGAGGAGGGAGGGGATGATGAGGTCACTGACTCAACATGGGTGCCTGATAGGAGAGAGGAGGTGGAGGAGGAGGAGGCACATCACCAACGAGGCAGGATGCCCTCCAGGGGCCAGCCTAAGGGCAGCACACTGGCTGCATCACACCCCAAAGCTCCGCATGTGCAGGGCACTGCTGTCTCTGCGCGTTATTCCAAAAGTTCTTTGGTGTGGGCCTTTTTTTGAGATGAGTGCATCAGATCGCACCACTGCTATTTGCAACATATGTCTCAAGCGTATCTCGTGTGGCCAAGACATATGTTGACCTGCCATGCAGTTCGTTGGCAAGCGTATCTAAAAGACCCACACCAAAGAACAAAGAGGACCTCTCCTTGCTCCTCATCAGCTGAGATCTCCAACCCTACTATACCTTCAGTCCTCTCTGAGACCTGCACTGAGAGGAATGAAGGTGTAGAATTAGGTGTGTCACAGCCAGGTACTTGTGGGCAATCTGCTTTCGGTACACCGACATCAGATTGTACCAGGCAAATTTCCCTGCCCCAGCTGCTGCACCGCCGAAAGAAGTTCGCTCCCAGCCATCCACATGCCCAGCGGTTAAATGCTAGCTTAGCAAAATTGCTAGCACTTCAACTGCTGCCTTTTCAGTTGGTAGACTCTACCCCCTTCCGTGAGTTTGTGGAATGTGCGGTTCCTCAGTGGCAGGTACACAAATGCCACTTTTTCTCACGGAAGGCGATTCCGGCTCTCTACCAGCATGTGGAAGTCAATGTCCATGCCTCACTAGACAGGGCGGTCAGCGGTAAGGTGCATATTACCTCTGACTCATGGTCAAGCAGGCATGGATAGGGACGTTACCTAAGATTCACAGCGCATTGGGTGACTCTGCTGGCAGCTGGGAAGGATGCAGGACAAGGTGCAGTAGTGTTGGAGGTTGTTCCGCCACCACGCCTCCAAAATGCCACTACTAACGATTGTGACACACCTCTCTCCTTCACCCCCTCCTCTTCTTCTTCCTCCATGGTCTCTTCCTGTGCTTTGTCCTCGGAACCAGCGGTGCTCTGTAGCCATTCAAGGGGCTACGCAAGTATGCAGAAAAAGATGCCATGCAGTGCTTGAGCTGGTGTGCTTGGGGGACAGGAGCCACACTGGGGCAGAGGTTCTGTCAGCTCTGCAGGGGCAGGTTCAGAACTTAAGGCAGGAATGGTGGTTTGCGACAATGGCACCAACCTCCTCTCTGCTCTCCGACAGGGACAAATGACCCATGTACCCTGTTTGGCTCACGTCCTTAACTTGGTGGTGCAGCGGTTCTTGGGCAGGTACCCGGGCTTACAGGATGTCCTGAGGCAGGCCAGGAAAGTCTGTGTGCATTTCCGCCGGTCATATAATGCCAGTGCTCGGCTGGCAGACCTCCAAAAGGAGTTTAACCTGCCCTAGAACCGCCTAATCTGTGACATGCCCACCGGGTGGAACTCAACATTGGCCATGCTGCAGCGGCTGCACACGCTGCAGAGGACCATCAATGAGTACCTGTGCAACTATGGCACCAGGATAGTGGAGCTTGTTTTTTTTTTCCCAACGCCAGTGGGCCATGATCAGGGATGCATGCACTGTCCTGTCACCATTTGAGGAGGCCACGAGGATGGTGAGCAGTGACAGTGCATGCATCAGTGACACTGTCCCCCTTGTCCACCTGTTGGAGCACACGCTGCGTGCAATAATGGACAGGGCACTTGAGGCAGAACAGAGGCAGGAAGAGGAGGACTTCCTTAGCTCTCAAGGCCCCCTTTATCCAGACAGTGTTCCTGCGTGCCCGCCGATCACACAGGAAGAGGAGGATTGTGTCAGTATGGAGGTGGAGCCTGGCACTCAGCATCAGCAGCAGTCTTTAAGGGATCAGTCCCAAGAAACACATGGACTTGTACGTGGCTGGGAGGAGGTGGCTGCGGACCATGTCGTCCTTAGTGACCCAGAGGACTCTGGACCGAATGCCTCAGCAAACCTACACTGCATGGCCTCCCTGATCCTGCAAAGCCTGCGTAAGGATCCTCATATTCGTGGTATCAAGGAGAAGGACCAATACTGGCTGGAAACCCTCCTTGATCCACGTTACAAGGGTAAGGTTGCGGACCTTATCTTGCCATTGCAGAGGGAGCAGAGGATGAAACATCTTCGGGAGGCCTTGCAGAAAGGTCTGTGCAACGCGTATCCAGAGACTGGGAGGTTACAAACTCCTGTTTCTGGACAACGTGTTGTCGAGGCTTCGGTCAGTCAAAGAAGGAGCGGTGGAGAAGGTGGCCGTCTGACCGATGCGTTCAGACAATTTTGTGGTCCGCAGCCCCAAGGTATGATCAGTTCCAGCAACCATCGCCAGCGTCTGTTTTACATGGTGCAGGAATACCTAGGGGCTAGATCTGACTTGGACACCTTTCCCACCGAAAATCCTTTGGGTTACTGGGTCTCGAGGATGGATCACTGGCCAGAGCTTGCACAGTATGCAATTGAGCTACTGGCCTGTCCTGCATCCTGCGTTCTTTCGGAACGCACATTCAGTGCTGTTGGAGGCTTTGTAACCGATCACAGGGTGCGTCTGTCCACCGACTCGGTCGATCGACTGACCTTCATAAAAATGAATCAGTCTTGGATCACCACCAGCTACCAAGCACCTGATGCTGATGTAACCGAATAATTTTTTTTGAAATCTCAGATCCCTTCAAAGACTGCCTATGCTGATGCTGAGTGACTATCATGAGTAATTATCCTGTTCTTCCTCAATGATCATGCTGATAGCTTGTAAGAACATTTTTGGTTCTGGGCGCCGCCACCAGTGCCTAAGGCCCAATTTTTCAGCCCCTGTTTAACAGGGGCGTGTAATTACAATTTTTGATGCAATACTTTGCAGCAGGGCTCGTTCCTGCGTTCCAACTAGAGTAACTGTGAGGGGTTGCAGTGTTGTGGCACCAGCACCAGTGCCTAAGGCCCAATTTTTCAGCCCCTGTTTAACAGGGGCGTGTAATTACAATTTTTGATGCAATACTTTGCAGCAGGGCTCGTTCTTGCGTTCCAACTAGAGTATCTGTGAGGGGTTGCAGTGTTGTGGCACCAGCACCAGTGCCTAAGGCCCAATTTTTCAGCCCCTGTTCAACAGGGGCATATAATTACAATTCTTGATCTAATATTTCACAGCAGGGCCCTGTGAGGGCTTACAGTGTTGTGGCCACAACAACACCTAAGCCCCAAATTTCTGCTGAGTATATAGGGCAGGCCCCTACTTTCAAACATCCAACTTATAAACGACTCCTACTTGCAAACAGAAGGAGACAACAGGAAGTGAGATGAAATCTACCCCATAGGAAGGGAAATTCTCTCCTGTAAGAGTTAATATGGGAAAAACATTTCTCCTTTCCACTGATGCTTTATCACCAATCCTTGTTTCACAAAAAAACCCAAATTTTCAAAAAACATTTGTTATTGGGACAAAAAGTGAGGTGAAATCTTCTGAAGAGGAGCACAGACAGCAAAACAAATGTCACATATGTGATAACCCTTCCCTATGTTTTCCAAAAAGCTTAAAATAGATTTTGTGGCTGGAGCTAAACATGTTAAAAATGTACCAGTTCAAAATTACAAACAGATTCTACTTAACAACAAACCTACAGTCCCTATCTTGTTTGCACCGCCTGTATACTGCTGCTCAGAGTACAGAGCCTGTATACTGCTGTTTCCTTTTTTAATTTGGGTGCGGGGTTCCCCTTAATATCCATACAAGACCCAAAGGGCCTGGTAATGGACTGGGGGGTACCCATGCCGTTTGTCTCACTGATTTTCATCCATATTGCCAGGACCCAACATTACATTAAAGCCGCAAGCAGTTTTAAATGACTTTTTTTCCTTTAAAAATGACATTTTGTGCAGGGACTGTTCTGAGCATGGGAAACACGCGCCACTTTACAGGCTTACTATAGACACCCCCCCAGGTACAATATTTAAAGGAATATTTCACTTTTTTTTTTTTTTTTTACTTTAAGCAATCTTTAACCACTTGCCGACCGCCGCACGACTATATACGTCGGCAGAATGGCACGGGCAGGCAAAAGGACTTACATGTACGTCCTTGCCTGCCCGCGGGTGGGGGGTCCGATCGGACCCCCCCCCGGTGCCAGCGGCGGTCGGCAAATCTCCCCCGGCGATCGGAGGTGAGGGGGAGGCCATCCATTCGTGGCCCCCCCCTCGCGATCGCTCTCAGCCAATGGGATCATTTCCCTGCCTCTGTATTGTACACAGAGGCAGAGGAAATTATGTCATCTCTCCTCGGCTCGGTATTTTCCGTTCCGGGCCGAGGAGAGAAGACTGTAATGTGAGTGCACAACACACACACACACACAGTAGAACATGCCAGGCACACAAAACACCCCGATCCCCCCCCCGATCGCCCCCCGATCCCCCCCCAATCACCCCCCCCCCCTGTCACAAACTGACACCAGCAGGTTTTTTTTTTTTTTTTTTTTTTTTTTCTGATTACTGTATTGGTGTCAGTTTGTGACATTTACAGTGTTAGGACAGTTAGTATTACCCCCCTGTAGGTCTAGGGTACCCCCCTAACCCCCCCTAATAAAGTTTTAACCCCTTGATCACCCCCCGTCACCAGTGTCGCTAAGCGATCATTTTTCTGATCGCTGTATTAGTGTCGCTGGTGACGCTAGTTAGTGAGGTAAATATTTAGGTTCACCGTCAGTGTTTTATAGCGACAGGGACCCCCATATACTACCTAATAAATGTTTTAACCCCTTGATTGCCCCCTAGTTAACCCTTTCACCACTGATCACTGTATAACCGTTACGGGTGACGCTGGTTAGTTTGTTTATTTTTTATAGTGTCAGGGCACCCGCCGAATAAAGATTTAGCCCCCTGATCACCCGGCGGTGATATGCGTCGCCCCAGGCAGCGTCAGATTAGCGCCAGTAACGCTAACACCCACGCACGCAGCATACGCCTCCCTTAGTGGTATAGTATCTGTACGGATCAATATCTGATCTGATCAGATCTATACTAGCGTCCCCAGCAGTTTAGGGTTCCCAAAAACACAGTGTTAGCGGGATCAGCCCAGATACCTGCTAGCACCTGCGTTTTGCCCCTCCGCCCGGCTCGGCCCAGCCCACCCAAGTGCAGTATCGATCGATCACGGTCACTTACAAAACACTAAACGCATAACTGCAGCGTTCGCAGAGTCAGGCCTGATCCCTGTGATCGCTAACAGTTTTTTTGGTGGCGTTTTGGTGAAATGGCAAGCACCAGCCCCAGGCAGCGTCAGGTTAGTGCCAGTAGCGCTAACACCCACGCACGCACCGTACACCTCCCTTAGTGGTATAGTATCTGAACGCATCAATATCTGATCCGATCAGATCTATACTAGCGTCCCCAACAGTTTAGGATTCCCAAAAACGCAGTGTTAGCGGGATCAGCCCAGATACCTGCTAGCACCTGCGTTTTGCCCCTCCGCCCGGCCCAGCCCAGCCCACCCAAGTGCAGTATCGATCGATCACTGTCACTTACAAAACACTAAACGCATAACTGCAGCGTTCGCAGAGTCAGGCCTGATCCCTGCGATCGCTAACAGTTTTTTTGGTAGCGTTTTGGTGAACTGGCAAGCACCAGCCCCAGGCAGCGTCAGGTTAGTGCCAGTAGCGCTAACACCCACGCACGCACCGTACACCTCCCTTAGTGGTATAGTATCTGAACTGATCAATATCTGATCCGATCAGATCTATACTGGCATCCCCAGCAGTTTAGGGTTCCCAAAAACGCAGTGTTAGTGGGATCAGCCCAGATACCTGCTAGCACCTGCGTTTTGCCCCTCCGCCCGGCCCAGCCCAGCCCACCCAAGTGCAGTATCGATCGATCACTGACACTTACAAAACACTAAACGCATAACTGCAGCGTTCGCAGAGTCAGGCCTGATCCCTGCGATCGTTAACAGTTTTTTTGGTAGCGTTTTGGTGAACTGGCAAGCGCCAGCGGCCTAGTACACCCCGGTCATAGTCAAACCAGCACTGCAGTAACACTTGGTGACGTGGCGAGTCCCATAAGTGCAGTTCAAGCTGGTGAGGTGGCAAGCACAAGTAGTGTCCCGCTGCCACAAAGAAGACAAACACAGGCCCGTCGTGCCCATAATGCCCTTCCTGCTGCATTCGCCAATCCTAATTGGGAACCCACCGCTTCTGCAGCGCCCGTACTTTCCCCATTCACATCCCCAACCAAATGCAGTCGGCTGCATGAGAGGCATTTTCTTTATGTCCTCCCCCTAGTACCCCTACCCAACGAACCCCCCCAAAAAAGATGTCGTGTCTGCAGTAAGCGCGGATATAGGCGTGACACCCGCTATTATTGTCCCTCCTGTCCTGACAATCCTGGTCTTTGCATTGGTGAATGTTTTGAATGCTACCATTCACTAGCTGAGTATTAGCGTAGGGTACAGCATTCCACAGACTAGGCACACTTTCACAGGGTCTCCCAAGATGCCATCGCATTTTGAGAGACCCGAACCTGGAACCGGTTACAGTTATAAAAGTTACAGTTACAAAAAAAGTGTAAAAAAAAAACACAAACAAAAATATAAAATAAAAAGTAATAGTTGTCGTTTTATTGTTCTCTCTCTATTCTCTCTCTCTCTATTCTCTCTATTGTTCTGCTCTTTTTTACTGTATTCTATTCTGCAATGTTTTATTGTTATTATGTTTTATCATGTTTGCTTTTCAGGTATGCAATTTTTTATACTTTACCATTTACTGTGCTTTATTGTTAGCCATATTTTTGTCTTCAGGTACAGCATTCACGACTTTGAGTGGTTATACCAAAATGATGCTTGCAGGTTTAGGTATCATCTTGGTATCATTCTTTTCAGCCAGCGGTCGTCTTTCATGTAAAAGCAATCCTAGCGGCTAATTAGCCTCTAGACTGCTTTTACAAGCAGTGGGAGAGAATGCCCCCCCCCCCATCGTCTTCCGTGTTTTTCTCTGGCTCTCCTGTCTCAACAGGGAACCTGAGAATGCAGCCGGTGATTCAGCCAGCTGACCATAGAGCTGATCAGAGACCAGAGTGGCTCCAAACATCTCTATGGCCTAAGAAACCGGAAGCTACGAGCATTTTATGACTTAGATTTCGCCGGATGTAAATAGCGCCATTGGGAAATTGGGGAAGCATTTTATCACACCGATCTTGGTGTGGTCAGATGCTTTGAGGGCAGAGGAGAAATCTAGGGTCTAATAGACCCCAATTTTTTCAAAAAAGAGTACCTGTCACTACCTATTGCTATCATAGGGGATATTTACATTCCCTGAGATAACAGTAAAAATGATTAAAAAAAAAAAAAATGAAAGGAACAGTTTTAAAATAAGATAAAAAAGCAAAAAAATAATAAAGAAAAAAAAAAAAAAAAAAAAAAGCACCCCTGTCCCCCCTGCTCTCGCGCTAAGGCGAACGCAAGCGTCGGTCTGGCGTCAAATGTAAACAGCAATTGCACCATGCATGTGAGGTATCACCGTGACGGTTAGATCGAGGGCAGTAATTTTAGCAGTAGACCTCCTCTGTAAATCTAAAGTGGTAACCTGTAAAGGCTTTTAAAGGCTTTTAAAAATGTATTTATTTTGTTGCCACTGCACGTTTGTGCGCAATTGTAAAGCATGTCATGTTTGGTATCCATGTACTCGGCCTAAGATCATCTTTTTTATTTCATCAAACATTTGGGCAATATAGTGTGTTTTAGTGCATTAAAATGTAAAAAAGTGTGTTTTTTCCCCAAAAAATGCGTTTGAAAAATCGCTGCGCAAATACTGTGTGAAAAAAAAAAATTAAACACCCACCATTTTAATCTGTAGGGCATTTGCTTTAAAAAAATATATAATGTGTGGGGGTTCAAAGTAATTTTCTTGCAAAAAAAAATAATTTTTTCATGTAATCAAAAAGTGTCAGAAAGGGCTTTGTCTTCAAGTGGTTAGAAGAGTGGGTGATGTGTGACATAAGCTTCTAAATGTTGTGCATAAAATGCCAGGACAGTTCAAACCCCCCCCAAATGACCCCATTTTGGAAAGTAGACACCCCAAGCTATTTGCTGAGAGGCATGTCGAGTCCATGGAATATTTTATATTGTGACACAAGTTGCGGGAAAGAGACAAATTTTTTTTTTTTTTTTTTTTTTTTGCACAAAGTTGTCACTAAATTATATATTGCTCAAACATGCCATGGGAATATGTGAAATTACACCCCAAAATACATTCTGCTGCTTCTCCTGAGTACGGGGATACCACATGTGTGAGACTTTTTGGGAGCCTAGCCGCGTATGGGACCCCGAAAACCAAGCACCGCCTTCAGGCTTTCTAAGGGCGTAAATTTTTGATTTCACTCTTCACTGCCTATCACAGTCTCGGAGGCCATGGAATGCCCAGGTGGCACAAACCCCCCCCAAATGACCCCATTTTGGAAAGTAGACACCCAAAGCTATTTGCTGAGCGGTATAGTGAGTATTTTGCAGACCTCACTTTTTGTCACAAAGTTTTGAAAATTAAAAAAAGAAAAAAAAAATTTTTTTTTTTGTCTTTCTTCATTTTCAAAAACAAATGAGAGCTGCAAAATACTCACCATGCCTCTCAGCAAATAGCTTGGGGTGTCTACTTTCCAAAATGGGGTCATTTGGGGGGGGGTTGTGCCACCTGGGCATTCCATGACCTCCGAAACTGTGATAGGCAGTGAAGAGTGAAATCAAAAATGTACACCCTTAGAAATCCTGAAGGCGGTGATTGGTTTTCGGGGTCCCGTACGCGGCTAGGCTCCTAAAAAGTCCCACACATGTGGTATCCCCATACTCAGGAGAAGCAGCAGAATGTATTTTGGGGTGCAATTCCACATATGCCCATGACCTGTGTGAGCAATATATCATTTAGTGACAACTTTGTGCAAAAAAAAAAAAATAAATAAATAAATTGTCACTTTCCCGCAACTTGTGTCAAAATATAAAATATTCCATGGACTCAACATGCCTCTCAGCAAATAGCTTGGGGTGTCTACTTTCCAAAATGGGGTCATTTGGGGGGGGTTTGTGCCATCTGGGCATTTTATGGCCTTCAAAACTGTGATAGGTAGTGAGGAGTAAAATCAAAAATTTACGCCCTTAGAAATCCTGAAGGCGGTGATTGGTTTTCGGGGCCCCGTATGCGGCTAGGCTCCCAAAAAGTCCCACACATGTGGTATCCCCATACTCAGGAGAAGCAGCTAAATGTATTTTGGGGTGCAATTCCACATATGCCCATGGCCTGTGTGAGCAATATATCATTTAGTGACAACTTTTTGTAATTTTTTTTTTTTTTTTTTTTTTTTTGTCATTATTCAATCACTTGGGACAAAAAAAATGAATATTCAATGGGCTCAACATGCCTATCAGCAATTTCCTTGGGGTGTCTACTTTCCAAAATGGGGTCATTTGTGGGGGTTTTGTACTGCCCTGCCATTTTAGCACCTCAAGAAACGACATAGGCAGTCATAAATTAAAGGCTGTGTAAATTCCAGAAAATGTACCCTAGATTGTAGGCGCTATAACTTTTGCGCAAACCAATAAATATACACTTATTGACATTTTTTTTACCAAAGACATGTGGCCAAATACATTTTGGCCTAAATGTATGACTAAAATTGAGTTTATTGGATTTTTTTTAGAACAAAAAGTAGAAAATATCATTTTTTTTCAAAATTTTCGGTCTTTTTCCGTGTATAGCGCAAAAAATAAAAACGGCAGAGGTGATCAAATACCATCAAAAGAAAGCTCTATTTGTGGGAAGAAAAGGACGCAAATTTCGTTTGGTTACAGCATTGCATGACCGCGCAATTAGCAGTTAAAGCGACGCAGTGCCAATTTGTAAAAAGTGCTCTGGTCAGGAAGGGGGTAAATCCTTCCGGGGCTGAAGTGGTTAAAATCACTGCTCCCGAAAAAACGGCTGTTTTTAAAAGTTTTTTTTGCATTGATACCTGTCCCCTGGGGCAGGACCCGGGTCCCCAAATCCTTTTTAGGACAATACCATGCAAATTAGCCTTTAAAATGAGCACTTTTGATTTCGAACGTTCGAGTCCCATAGACGTCAATGGGGTTCTAACGTTCGTGCAAATTTTCGGTCCGTTCGCAGGTTCTGGTGCGAACCGAACCGGTTGGTGTTCGGCTCATCCCTAGCGGGGATCTTGACTTTTCTCTCTGCAGTATTCAGGGCTGGGAAGAAGAGCATTGCGGATCACGTGAGTGCCCAGCGGAGCTGCAAATAAGGTATTTTCCACAATACAGTTACACAAGGAGACACATTACACATTATGTAATCTTTTTACTTTAAATGAAGCAACATTTTATTAAAGTCACCACCCCCCCCTCGGGTTGGAATGGACACAATGCCAAAAACGTTACATTAGGGGTAGATTCTCTGTGCACTACTGCCAGTTGAGGACCAAAGTCGTTCTGGACAGATCCAGAAGTGAGCTATTAACTGGGGATGCACCAATACTGTTTTTTTTTATCAGCGAGCATGAGAACTGATACTTTCGGTCAAGTACTTGACAATACCGAGTACCCAGGGGTGGGCTGGGCCGGGGGGGCAGGGATGCAATTGCCCCCTGGGCCGCTCTGATATGCTGTGCAAAGGCTGCTGTGTCATCAGCTCAAAACCGCACATGCGCAGTTCTTGAGCTGGCCGAGTCTAGTACTGTGAGCCAGCGATGTCTTCTTGTCAGGGCTGACAGTCTGTGTTACAGAGCACAGCACAGCCCCGCCCAGCCCCTCCCTCCTCCACATGAATGGCTGGCAGAGGCTGGACCTGCTCTCTTTCCCCGGCCACACTCCGGGCAGCCCGTGTGCTGTCTGTGAAGAGGATGTGTGGGCGGGAAAGTTAAATCTGAGCAGTTGGCTGGAATCCACTGAGTCTCCTCAGGCTGGGACCATCCAAGTAAGTGAGCTCCTCACTCCCTCTCTCTGCAGCCAAAAAGTTTTTTTTCTAGCAGCCTATGACAGTACCTCGCCCTCCTAGGTGTTATGATGTGGGCTCCCACTGGCGTGCTGCAGTGCTGCCAGTCTTCCTGTATGTTGTCCCCGGTCCCATAGAGGTTGCACATTTACTGCATGTTCTGAAAGTGCACAAAATGTCCTGCATGCTGCATATTTGGTGCACTTTCAGAAAATGCAGCAAAAATGTGCAACCTAAAAGAAGTCTGAAGGGCTGCGGCTAACGAAACCTGCCAGTACACCCGCACTGCAGCCAAACTGCAGCACACCAGTGTGAGCCCAAATGCTTGCACTCTGACCTGAGCATGGACCACTTTTCAGAGGCATTTGACAGGCAGTAATGAGTTGATATTACATTTCATCCCTGCCTGTTTTAACCCCCTAAATGCCAATCCCTGCAGGTAATGGCACAGTTCACTTTGAACTCCACGTTATTTGCATTGCGTTCTGTAGGTATTAGATGGGGTCTCACCTTATTGTTTGCACATCTGATACCTAAGGGTACTTTCACACTGGGGTGGTAGTGGCGCTTTACCGTCGTTTTAGTTTTAACCCCCGCTAGCGGCCGAAGAAAGGGTTAAAACTGCCCGTGTTGCATTCATTTCAATGGGCAGGACACCTCTCCCAAACCGCCCCAATAATGCCGCTTGCAGGACTTTTCAGAATGTCCCGCAAGCGCACCGCCCCAGCATGAGAGCACTCGGGCTTTCACACTGGGGTGGCAAGAGAGGCAGTTTACAGGCGCTATTTTTAGCATAGCACTAAAACACCTGTAAAGTGCCTTCAGTGTGAAAGTACCCTAAAGAGAGTTCTGGAAATAAGGTGGAGTTCAAAATGAATTTCTACACCTAAGTGGAGAACCCCTTTCAGAAGATTTGAGGATATTATTAAATCCAGAGACTGGTGGACTTAGGCCACCATAGACAGATTGAAATTCTGCCGGTTCAGCAGAAATTTCAATCTATGTGCAGACTGGTTGTACAGAATTTGATCTATCAACTGACTTCAGTACAACCAGCGTGTCTTTATTTATTTTTTTGCCGATCACTGCTGGCTGCTATAGCTGCCGGCAGTGATCACTGTATTCTGATGGCTTGAAAACGTTCACCTCAGAACACACACCGACACACAGCTCTTAGGGAAGCTTGGTAAATAAAGTGCCAGACTTCCCTAGCATTACACATGTGGGGCTGTGACCAAGTCTGGGCATAGGCTCCTGGAAATACAGGAGGGTGGCTAGTAAGAGGAGAGCTGGGATATGACATTACTTACTTCATATCCCTGCCACTCCTAAACCTGCTCCACTGCAGCACCAGGCCCACCATGCCCTTATGCCTGATTCACACCTATGCATTTTTAGTGCTTTTTGCATTTTGCAGATTTGCACTACAGATCCTATTCCATAGGAAACAATGTTGAATGGACTGTTGTGCAAATCTGCAAAATGCAAATAGCACTAAAACTGCATAGGTGTGAATGCCGCCTGAATCAAGCCGGTGTTCCTGCATGCGCCTGCATGTGCTTTTCTCACTGCATGGTCTCTCTCTCTCTCTGTGCAGGCAGTGTCAACCAGTCCCTCTCTCTGGGGCAATGTGGAGCAGTCTCCCGCCCTCTCTCTGTATGGGGAATGTGGTGTAGATGGATGGTGAGCTGCTTTGGTGGTTCAATGGGCCACTTGACTGGATTTGTCCCCCAGGCCTAAGGCTGCCAGCCCTCCCCTGCGAGTACCGATACTTTGCAGTGTGTAACGAGCCCCTGCTCGCTCTGTTCCGCTATCCCGACACTCCTCTGGATCAGATTGCAGATTGCAACGTCTGATATTTCGGTCGTCCGATGCTCCGGGATTCGAACTACAGCTATGTGCCGTTTTAATCCAGTTGTGATAACTCAGAGTAAACATCAGGCAGGCTGTATGTAAGTTCAAACAGGAATCTCACGTTTATTAGATGCACACAACACACTTTTATACACAGCAGTTTGAACACCCCGCCCAAACAATCACTTCCTATTGGTCAATTGTGAAGTACACTCTAGTCCTCACTTAGGTCCTCTTGGCCATGCAAATGAGGACTTGAAACAGGGTCAGCAGGGATTGGTCCGAATAGGAGAGCTGATGTGTAATGACACAGAGAAGTCCCAGGAGATAATTAAAGTACATAACATACAAAAGGTTAAACATAGAACAATGCCTTCCTTCCAGACCACTGAGCCGTCTGGAGGGGGTTAGCCTCAAGACAAACGGCGAACAATGAAACAAACACAGGGTGATCCAAACGCAAGACAAGGAGGAGGAACCACCACTGTGTAATAGAATCAAGGAAAAATACTTCAGTATTCCAAGGACCATGACACAGTGCAATTTGCATCCATACAAAATGAATGGGTGCACATCGCACTCCAAAGAATCGACAGCAATTTGAACAGGAATACAATGCGTTTCTTGTCCGAATCTCATGCGATTTCCCCCACCGATCCTGTATGTGTGAACACAGTAAAGAAAGCGAAGCACCATCTAGTGCAGCAATAGGCAGTTTATTAAAATGTTATAACAACTCACAAAGAAAATATCTAGTCAAGTCCATGTTGCAGTGTCCCCGTCCCGCCAATGATAGCAAACCATGGCCACTGTAGGTGCTCACAGGGCTGGAGGAGAAGTTCTGGGACTCCTGTGTTTATAAGGCGGAAGTGATATCAGCTTGGTGGAGGACTTCCGGACATCTCCTCCATTCTGTGAGCACCTCCAGCAGCAGATATCCCCTGCACTGACATCTTCAGGAGCGTCCTCAGTTTTGCACTTTGAGTCTAACTGTAAATGATGTATTGCTGCACCCACTCTAGGGTACTATTTCAGTCTTCAAAGTGCTTTGGCACTTTGTGGCAGCAGTTGGGTCCATTTGTGTATTTATTAATTTAACTATTTTGTAGCTAGGTGTGTATTTATGTTTCCCTCATTGGATGAATTTTAACACAAGTCATGGATTTTGCATCTAGAAATAATATAAGCATTGAGCCCTTTACTGTATTGGACTTTATTACACAGTTATTAAAATGTAATTAAACTCACATCATTAAAAAGACTGTTAGTACATGCTATATTACACGCTGTTCATATTTACTCAATCACTATGGGATTGATTTATTTTCTGTACAGTATTCTGCAAATAATCTGGTTGATCCTGCTGTTCACTGTCCCTCCCTCCTTGTCTGTGTCCTCGCTGAAGTCTGAAATTGTGTAGACCAGCCATTGCTACATCTACTGAGCATGCTCCAGTTTCAGTTCCCCTCTAAACTATTTGTTTCCTCCGTTTCTTTTATGTGAGCAGCCTACATGACTATAGAGTCACATATGTTGGCATGCACACTATGGATAAATGACAGCCCTCCCTCCTTCTCCATTCTCACTAAACAGCTCTACACTATGGGGGCAGAATATTACATATTGATTGATGGAGGCTTCACCTCCCGGTAAATTCTAAAAACATGCAAAGAATCGAGACAGACTGGAGGGGCGTGATACAGGCTTTAATTGGCAGAAACCCCCCAGATAGTCCACACCATGTATTTGCACAAAAATAATAGAGATTTGAGTTCAAATACGTATTTGTATGATGATTAAACCATTTATTTGATTAATTATATTTTTTTTCCTTTCAAAGGCTCTGACTGGCAGCAGAGGACTAGAAGCTCCTCCCGCCAATATTTCCCTGCAGATGGGTTTGAAAGAGCTGGGTGTAATGACAGCTGTATATCAATTATGAAAAAGGTACTTAGATTTTTTTTTTTTAATTAAAATAATACAGTACAATCATCCATATACATAAAGAAAAGGGATAATATAAATGAAACAGTGTGTGTTTAATATCACTTTAACGCAATGGCTGCCACGACCGGCTGATCGTTCACAGGAGAGACGGATCAGCCATCTGCCTGTGTAAACAAGACAAACAGCGGATCTGTCAGGAAGGGAAAGAGAGATCTTGTGATTCAGCTGAGCTGAATCATGGATCTGTCTTTTCCTTCAGTGTGACACTGCCCCACACAGTTAGTAAGCACCTCCCTAGGGAACATTTAACTCTTTGATCGCTCCTGGTGTTAACCCCTTCCCTGCCAGTGTCATTTATACAGTAATCAGTGCATTTCTATAGCACTGATCACTGTATTGGTGTCACTGGTTCCCAAAAAGTTTCACTCAGTGTCAGATTTGTCCGCTGCAATGTTGCAGTCCCGCTAAAAATCGCAGATCGACGCCATTTCTAGCAAAAACTTTTAAATAAAATAAAAAGTCCCTAAATCTCTCCCCTATTTTGTAGATGCTATAGCTTTAGCGCAAACCAATCAATATATGCTAATTGGGGTTTGTTTTTACAAAAAAAAGTAGCAGAATATATATTGGCCTACATTTATGAAGAAATTAGATTTTTTGATTTTTTTTATTGGGAATGTTTTATAGCAGAAAGTAAATAATATTGTTTTTTTTTCTTTTTAAATGTCGCTCTTTTTTTGTTTATAGCGCAAAAAATAAAAAGCGCAGAGGCGATCAAATACCACCAAAAGAAAGCTCTATTTGTGGGACAAAAAGGACATCAATTTTATTCGGGTACAGCGTTGCAGGACCACGCAATTGTCAATTAAAGTGACGCAGTGCTGTATCACAAAAAATTACCTGGTCAGGATGTGGGAAAATACCTACTGGAGCTGAAGTGGTTAAAAAAGTACTGGAAGTGTTTTAAGATTTGCAGAATATAAATAGCTACTGATAATTATGAGGGGACATTGCAGTTTGTTGATCCAGGGAATTACGAAATTGCCTCTGATTATCAGAGAGAAAAAAATCCCTTGTTAGAGCTAATTGATATTTTTCCTTATTCTAGATCAATAACTTAGGGATCTGAGTACTCCAGACTCAGCAGGCTTGTCTTTTTTAACCTAACTATGTGGCTACAGATGTAATATTTAATTATGGTGTGCTGCTATGTCAAGAGAGAAATGCAGTGTAATTATAACTCATCAGAGAACTGTCCATGGTCCTGAAACACTTTCGGAGTGTTATTCAACCAGAAATGTGATACACTATATTACCAAAACTATTGGGACGCCTGCCTTTACACGCACATGAACTTTAATGACATTCCGGTCTTAATCTGTAGAGTTCAATATTGAGTTGGTCCACCCTTTGCAGCTATAACAGCTTCAAATCTTCTGGAAAGGCTGTCCACAATGTTTACTAGTGTGTCTATGGGAATGTTTGACCATTCTTCCAGAAGCGCATTTTTGAGGTCAAGCACTGATGTGGATGAGAAGGCCTGGCTTGCAGTCTCCACTCCAATTCATCCCAAATGTGTTCTATCGGGTTGAGGTCAGGACTCTGTGCAGGCCACCCCAAACTCTCTCATCTATGTCTTTATGGACTTTGTTTGTGCACTGGTGCACAGTCATGTTGGAACAGGAAGGGGCCATCCCCAAATTGTTCCCACAAAGTTGTGGGCATGAAATTGTCCAAAATGTCTTGATATGCACCCCAAATCATCACTGACTGTGGTTAATTTTTGCATTTCATTTGGAAATCAAGGTCCCATAGTCTGGAAGAAGAGTGGAGAGGCACAGAATCCAAGTTGCATGAGGACCAGTTGTGAAGTTTCCACAGTCAGTAATGATTTGGGGAGCCATGTCACCTGCTGGTGTTGGTCCACTGTGTTTTATCAAGTCCAAAGTCAGCGCAGCCCTCTACCAAAAATTCTAGAGCACTTCATGCTTCTCTCTGCTGACAAGCTTGATGGAGATGCTGATTTCATTTTCCAGCCGGACTTGGCCCCTGCCCACACTGCCAAAAGTACCAATACCTGGTTTAAGGGCCCTTTCACACTGGGGTGGTTTGCAGGCGCTATTGCGCTAATTATAGCACCTGCAGACCGACCTGAAAGTGCCGCTGCTTTGTTTCCATAGTGAAAGCCCCGAGGGTTTTCACACTGGAGTGGTGCGCTAGCAGGACGGTAAAAAAAGTCCTGCTAGCAGCATCTTCAGAGCAGTGAAGGAGCTCCTTCACCGCTCCTGCCCATTGAAATCAATGGGACAGCGTGGCTATACCGCCGCCAAAGCGCCTCTGCAGAGGCGCTTTGCGGTGGTTTTCAACCCTTTCTCGGCCACTAGCGGGGGGGTAAAACTGCCCCGCTAGCGGCCAAATACCAACGGTAAAGCTTACAATAGCGGCGCTTTACCGCTGACGCCACCCCCGCCCCAGTGTGAAAGGGCCCTAATGATCATGGTATCACTGTGCTTGATTGGCCAGCAAACTCGCCTGACCTAAACCCCATAGAGAATCTGTTGTCAAGAGGAAGATGAGAGACAACAGACCCAACAATGCAGATGAGCTAAAGGTCGCTATGGAAGCCCAGGTTGCTTTGATAACACCTCAGAAGTGCCACAGGCTGATCACCTTCACGCCACGCTGCATTGAAGCAGTAATTCATGCAAATGGAGCAATGACCAAGTATTGCATGTATCCTATACTGTACATGGACCTACTTTTCAGTAAGCCAACATTTCTGTATTAAAAATCCTTTTTTTATTGGTCTTATGTAATATTGAAATTTTCTGAGATACTGAATTTTGGATTTTTACTAGCTGTAGGCCATAATCATCAAAATTAAAAGAAAGAAATGCTTGAAATATATCACTCTGTGTGTAACACATCTATATAATATAAAATATACAAGTTTTGCTTTTTGAATAGAATTACTGAAATAAATTAACTTTTTAATGATTTTATAATTTTATGAGATGTACCTGCAATATAGGAAAACACGAGAGTAACCAGATATCACAGAAAAAAGTAACAGTGACAAATTCGCACTTTGCCATAGCCACACAGGACTCACATTCAATGCACAAAAAAAATATCAGAAATCGTAATCGTAAGAAAGGCACTAAAAAAAGATCAGGTATTGAGCCAAAAAATCAATGGTTTCCACATGAAAGAGATTGTTCATATTCTTAAGTAATCTTAACTGAAGAGATAATATGAGAAATGTTACTAGCTAGATCTTTCCTCCAATGTCTGGCTAACTGACTTGGCTGCTAGAAGAATGTGTGCTGCTACTTCTCTGTAGGTGGGAGGGAAATTTTCAATACCAAGATTAGGGATGGCTAGGGATGGATCAGGTAGGATACCAGTAACTGTTGATAGAAGCTAGAAGACTTGGTTCTAAAAACTTGTGAGACTGTCTCAATGAACTGCTCAGGTAGGCTCTGGGCACTTGGCACAAGAACAGAGACATCTGGGCTGGAGTGCTGAGCCCTATAGGCACTTGCCCATCAGTATGGCCTAAGCAGCCACAGTCCAGCATACCAGAGCTGGTCCGCTGCTTATTCTTTTGCATCTCCAAAATACCAGAGCAGGTTTGCTGGTTATTCTTCTGCATCTCCAAAATCCCAGAGCAGATTTGCTTATTTTTTTCTGCGTCTCCAGCATACCAGAACATGTTTGTTGGAGCTCCGGCCATCGACCTATGAGGGGACCCTTCACAGCAGATCCAATTTGTCCCAGTAGGGGGATCTCTGATGAGAGGGATCAAATTAGATGGAAGGATACAGAACTTGATATATACAGTGGGGACGGAAAGTATTCAGACCCCCTTAAATTTTTTACTCTTTGTTATATTGCAGCCATTTGCTAAAATTATTTAAGTTCATTTTTTTCCTCATTAATGTACATACAGCACCCCATATTGACAGAAAAACACAGAATTGTTCACATTTTTGCAGATTTATTAAAAAAGAAAAACTGAAATATCACATGGTCCTAAGTATTCAGACCCTTTGCTGTGACACTCATATATTTAACTCAGGTGCTGTCCATTTCTTCTGATCATCCTTGAGATGGTTCTACACCTTCATTTGAGTCCAGCTGTGTTTTATTATACTGATTGGACTTGATTAGAAAAGCCACACACCTGTCTATATAAGACCTTACAGCTCACAGTGCATGTCAGAGCAAATGAGAATCGTGAGGTCAAAGGAACTGCCTGAAGAGCTCAGAGACAGAATTGTGACAAGGCACAAATCTGGCCAAGGTTACAAAAAATTTCTGCTGCGCTTAAGGTTCCTAAGAGCACAGTGGCCTCCATAATCCTTAAATGGAAGGCGTTTGGGATGACCAGAACCTTTCCTAGAGCTGGCCGTCCAGCCAAACTGAGCTATCAGGGGAGAAGAGCCTTGGTGAGAGAGGTAAAAGAAGAACCCAAAGATCACTGTAGCTGAGCTCCAGAGATGCAGTCGGGAGATGGGAGAAAGTTGTAGAAAGTCCACCATCACTGCAGCCTTCCACCAGTAGGGGCTTTATGGCAGAGTGGCCCAACGGAAGCCTCTCCTCAGTGCAAGACACATGAAAGCCCGCATTGAGTTTACTAAAAAACACCTGAAGGACTCCAAGATGGTGAGAAATAAGATTCTCTGGTCTGATGAGACCAAGATAGAACTTTTTGGCCTTAATTCTAAGTGGTATGTGTGGAGAAAACCAGGCACTGCTCATCACCTGTCCAACACAGTCCCAACAGTGAAGCATGGTGGTGGCAGCATCATGCTGTGGGGGTGTTTTTCAGCTGCAGGGACAGGACGACTGGTTGCAATCGAGGGAAAGATGAATGCGGCCAAGTACAGGAATATCCTGGACAAAAACCTTCTCCAGAGTGCTCAGGACCTCAGACTGGGACGAAGGTTTACCTTCCAACAAGACAATGACCCTAAGCACACAGCTAAAATAACTAAGGAGTGGCTTCACAACAACCCCCTGACTGTTCTTGAATGGCCCAGGCAGAGCCCTGACTTAAACCCAATTGAGCATCTCTGGAGAGACCTAAAAATGACTGTCCACCAACATTTACCATCCAACCTGACCTGCAACATGAGCTGATGGTCGTGGATAAATGGCACAACAATGGGCCTCGGGAACTGCAGTCAGGTCGAGACCCTGATGAGGATGACGAAAATGCAGATGAGCCTTCCTGAGACAGTTTCTGACAGTTTGTGCAGAAATTCTTTGGTTGTGCAAACCGATTGTTGCAGCAGCTGTCTGGGTGGCTGGTATCAGACGATCTTGGAGGTGAAGATGCTGGATGTGGAGGTCCTGGGCTGGTATGGTTACACGTGGCCTGCTGAGGCCAGTTGGATGTACTACCAAATTCTCTGAAACGCCTTTGGAGATGGCTTATGGTAGATTATTTAACATTCAATTCAAGGGTAACAGCTCTGGTGGACATTCCTGCAGTCAGCATGCCAGTTGCACACTCCCTCAAAACTTGCAACATCTGTGGCATTGTGCTGTGTAATAAAACTGCACATTTTAGAGTGGCCTTTTATTGTGGCCAGCCTAAGGCACACTTGTGCAATAATAGAATAGAAGTGCTCACTAACACAGATTTAGACAGATTTGTGAACAATATTTGAGAGAAATAGGCCTTTTGTATACATAGAAAAAGTTGTAAATCTCTGATTTCTGCTCATAATAAATAGGGGCAAACACAAAAGTGTTGCGTTTATGATTTTGCTCAGTATATACCAGTATATAGGCGTTATTTGACTGGTTGGTCATATCTTGAGGTGAGCTTGCCAATTCGCTCAGTGGTGGCTGATGGTGGTTAAATGTTTAGCAATATAGGACCACTTTGGCATGGTTAATAGCAGAGGAGAGGTTTCTCTGGATGCAATATCTGCAAGCATTGTGGAATTACTACAAAACCCTTTCTCTTTGGACATTTTTTGATTGTGTTTAATTTTAAAATCACATATTAGCTGTGGGCTATTTATGCTTTTTTTTGTGAACTATATATTCTTCTTCAACATTTTTTCCTTATTATATGGCTTAGTATCAATAGGTTTATATTCATTTTTGAATAAGCTCACCCCTTATACACAATTGACATTATATGTTAGTGTTTGAGTTCACTTATTAATGGTTGCAACTGTTCACTGCTAGATTAAGTGGAGCTTGAATCATTCATATAGCAGCGTACAAGTATCTTTACTATATACAGTGCCTTTAAAAAGTATCCATACCCACATTTTGTCATGTTACAACCAAAAACGTAAATGTATTTTATTTGGGATTTTATGTGATAGATGAATACAAAGTGGCACATAATTGTGAAGTAGAAGGAACATGATAAATGGTTTTCAATATTTTTTACAAATACATATGTGAAAAGTGTGGCATGCATTTTTATTCAGCCCCCTGAGTCAACACTTTGTAGAACCACCTTTTGCTGCAATTATAGCTGCAAGTCTTTTTGAGTATGTCTCTACCAGCTTTGCACATCTAGAGAGTGAAATTTTTGCCCATTCTTCTTTGCAAAATAGCTCAAAAAGTTCAAAAAGTTCACTTCGTATGGATTTCTTTCAACACAGGCTTTCTTCTTGCCACTCTTCCATAAAGGCCAGATTTGTAGAGTGCCCGACTAAGGCCACGTACACACGGGCGGACTTTTCGAGCGGACTGGTCCGACAGACTTTCCAACGGACTTTCGACAGACTTTTGACGGACTTCCGATGGACTTTTTAACGAATGGACTTGCCTACACACGATCACACCAAAGTCCGACGGATTCGTATGTGATGACGTACACCGGATTAAAATAAGGAAGTTGATAGCCAGTAGCCAATAGCTGCCCTAGCGTCGTTTTTTGTCCATTGGACTAGCATACAGACGAGCGGATTTCTGGGTCCGGCGTAGTTACGACGTAAAGATTTGAAGCATGTTCCAAATCTAAAGTCTGTCAGATTCGCGACTGGAAAAGTCCGCTGAAGGCCCAGTGAAGCCCACACATGATCGGATTGTCCGCTGGATTTGGTCCGTCGGACAAGTCCGGTCGAAAAGTCCGACCATGTGTACACTGTATAATAGTTGTCCTGTGGACAGATTCTCCTAACTGATCTGTGGATCTCTGCTGCTTCTCCAGAGTTACCATGGGCTTCCTGACTGCTTCTCTGATTAATGCTCTCCTTGCCCAGCCTGTCAGTTTAGGTGGACGGCCATGTCTTGGTAGGTTTGCAGTTGTGCCATACTCTTTCCATTTTTAGATGATGGATTGAACAGTGCTCCGTGAGATGTTCAAAGCTTGGGAATTTTTTTTATAACCTAACCCTGCATTTAACTTCTCCACACTTTATCTCTGACCTGTCTGGTGTGTTCCTTCACCTTCATGATGCTGTTTGTTCACTAAGGTTCTCTAACAAACATCTGAGGGCTTTACAGAACTGCTGTATTCATACTTAGATTAAATTACACACAGGTCTAACTAATGGTGGTTACTAGGGTTGGGCGAACGGTTCGACCCGAGCATAAGTTCTGGCCGAACTTTGGTTTTTCGGATGTTCGGGCGAACACCGAACAATATGTGGTGTTCTGGGCAAATTCTAAAGCAGCCAGAACACTGTTAAAGTCTATGGGACAATAACATGAAAAATCAAAAGTGCTCATTTTAAAGGCTTGTATGTAAATTATTGTCATAGAAAGTGTTTGAGGACCTGGGTCCTGCCCCAGGGGACATGTATCAATGCAAATTTTTTTTTTAAAACAGCTGTTTTTTTGGGAGCAGTGATTTTTTGGAAAACTTAAGGTGAAACAATACAAATGAAATATTCCTTTAAATATCATGCCTGGGGGGTGTCTATAGTATGCCTGTAAAGTGGCGCATTTTTCCCATATTTAGAACAGTAACACAGCAAAATTACATTTCTAAAGGAAAAATTGTCATTCAAAACTGACAGCGGCTGTAATGATTTGTCAGGTCTAGGCAATATAGATAAAACTCATTGAAAAAAATGGCATGGGCCCCCCCCCCCCCAGTCCATTACCAGGCCCTTTGGTATGAATATTAAGGTATGGTATGAATATTAAGGGGAACCTCGAACCAAAAAAATAAAAAAAAATTGCGTGGGGGTCCCCCCAAAATCCATACCAGGCCCTTCAGGTGTTTTTTTTTTCTTAACAAAAATATGAAGAAAAATATATATTGGCCTAATCTGAGAAAGAAATTTTTCTTTAAAAACATTTTGGGGATATTTATTATAGTAAAAAGTAAAAAATATTGTTTTTTTTTTTCAAAATTGATGCTCTTTTTTCTACCACCAAAAGAAAGCTCTATTTGTGGGGGAAAAAAGGACATCAATTTTGTTTGAGTACAGCATCTCACGACCACACAATTATCAGTTAAAGCAACGCAGCACCGTATCGCAAAAAATGGCCTGGTCATTAAGCAGCCAAATCTTCCAGTCTGTAGGTGGTTAATTGGATCCTGTCTAAATTGGCCTTAGTGTATGAATGTGAGTTGGAGAGCTTAGATTGTAAGCTACATGAGGAGGGACTGATTTGCTGGTACAATATATATCTAAAGTGCTGTGTAAATCAAAGGTACAATATAAGTATCTGTAATAAATGATTATATATACTTATGTATGCAACATGTATTTACGGTGAAACATAATCCAGCCGAGCACCAGGAAATGGAAAACACAGCAAACATGAAGATGTAAGTAAACCATTAACCATGTGACAAAAGAGCTAATTAGCATTCTAACAAGGTGACAAAAATCTGACTAACACAGTAAATATAATACAATATATACAGGCAAAAGGGAAGTACAAATCAACAATAAGAGTAACAATAGAGTAAATTGGAGGTACAAGAAGTAGTCAGGAAGGGGGAACCAGGACTGGAATCAGGAGCAAGAGAGCAAATAAGGGGCAGCAGGGTACAGGGTACAGGGTACAGGATGCAGGGCAAGGGCAAGATCAGGCAGGAATTAGACTCGGGATATCTCAGCAAGCATTAATCTGGCTATCGGGTAAAACACTGAAGGAAGAAGGACATTTAGAGGAGGAACGAAATACCCTTCCAGCAGCCAGCATCAGGTAGAGACTGATTACTGAGATCTGCTGGCTGCTGGGAGATATCCACAGGTGGACACCGGAGCTACAGCCTTCCACTCTGGGAACCACGGTGCCACCAGCAGGTGATTCAAGTCCTGAAACCAGCATCAGTGGCATGGAGCCAGGTAAATTAATAGAGATGTGGGGATAGTGTTGGAACAGATAATGGGGCATTCTTTACTCTAATGGACAGAATGTGTTAGGGTAAAAAAAACCTTTAAACTTTAGAACTACTACTTTAAGCCTGATCTTTACGTGTGTGGCCAACTTTACTAGAAGTCAGTTCAAAATGTGTGCAACTAAGACTACCCTGTTCTTCAGGGTGACAAAGCTGCTGTGAATTTTGTTGCAGAGCAAATAGTGTGGTAACCCTCTTACAGTTAGTGGGGAAAATAACAAACCTACTTGTGGAATCAACAGATAATAAAACTATGTTACAGGGGGTATTAAAGCTGGCCAAACACAATGTGAATGTTGACCAGTTCCTAATGTACCATCTAAAATCTGCAACAAGCTAAAGGTCCAGCATTCAGAGGAATGCTCCAAACATGCATTGTTTAGTCAGATAGAACGGGGAGTCCATCCCTTCTGGACTAGACACAACTGTACAAGTTGAGGTGAATCTCCTAAATGGACAAAAGCAGCAATCAACATCTGAAAGATATTTTAACCTTCCTTCTACTGAATGCAATGGTTTGGAAGGTGCTGTATGGGTTTCTGTTAAAGAACTTTCTCATTTGCTATCCTTGGTACTTTCTCATTTGCTATCCTCGGGAAGTGAAGTAACATCTCCCCAGCAAGCACACAAACAACAATATAAACTCTTGTAGCTCCTTTACCTTTTCCTTGTGCAATCTGAAGTTCCACTTTAAGATAATAAAAAAAAAGTAACTTTTTTTGGCCTTACTACAATAGATAGCTGTTTGTATCAGAAGACATAGTATCTGGTGTCAAGACAGGTGACATTAAAATCAGTTTTATGCTTGAGATTCCCATATGTTGTGTTTCTGAGTCATTCCAAATATTGAAATGAATAAGAAAGCTAATTTTAGAATAACTGCTATGCAGAGACAAGTCTAATACATGTTCATTTAATAACCGTGAACACAAACCAGACAGAAGCTGTTCTAAAAGTTCAATCTGTCTTACTAAAGTTCACTGGAAATTTGTGAAGGAGAGCAGTGTGTTTTGAACATTTTTACATTGGAACACAAAAGTAAATCTTGATATTAGTGATGGCCAAATTATTTGGTAATCTAGTATACTCACTTTGGTTATGGTTTGAAAAGTTAGCAAATGGCAGCAGGCTGAAATGTACCGATATAAATACAATTTTTAAAAAACTTCTACCAGAGAAGGTTCCTGTGTTCAAATCACCCATGATCTACACTTTTCCCTTTTGTGCCTAAAAATTCAGTGCAAAGATTGTCCTCCAGGGTATGTGTCTGACTAGAGTTGGGCAAATGGTTTGGCCCGAGCATCAGTTTGGGCTGAACACTGCATTTTGCACCCTGATTGGGCAAAGCTTTGCCCAATCAGGACGCAGTATAAGCTGGTTGTTAAGGAAGCACTTCGTTCACAACCAATGAGTCATCAGCTGTCAATGGGCTTCCCCGCTGACAGCTGATAGGAATCTACATTAACATCAAACTGGGAAGGAGAGAAGTTTAGAGTTAATACAGTTTCCGTTAAAGCAACTATGTCACTATATTACAGATTTAAACAAAGCCATACCTTTAAAAGTCTGTAAATGTTTCTTGCCTACTCTGTTAAACTCCACAAGGAAATCAACATTTCCAGGAGTGACGTTGTCCTGGGTCCCCCACAACTCTCATGGGTTCCTCCTGCTTACCTGCACGTAACTATTTTCTTCTGTAATGAAGTGGAGGTCAACAGATGGAACCAGTGAGAGTTGCAGGAGACTTAAGAGATCTTCACTTCTGAGACTGTTGGTTTACCTGTGGACTTCAACAAGAATTTTTTCTAAATCGGGACAGTATTCCAGGCAGCTGGAAAGCTAAGTATTTATAGACTCCTTTACAGGTAAGTCTTCATTTAAAAGCTACAGCCCTGCACAGAAACCTTTTGAACAAACAACTTATTTTGGCTGTATTGGATTCTAAAGAATTAATTAAGGATACAAATGAAGCACACATTAACCCCAAACTAGTAAGAATGTCTAGCTGAGATATTTCTATTAGGAAGTTAATAGCAGAATCTTTAAGAGGAGTCATTTGCAGGTTTTTTCTTTGGAGACAGTGTGTTTGAATTGTGAGCAAGCTCATATCAAAAAAAGAATTGTCCCGTTTTTATTTGCCTGTTTTGAAAGCTGTGTTATGTTTACTTAGTACTTCAGAAAAACACTGTCTTACAATAATATATTCATTTAAAAGTATTTCTAAAGTCATTTTATGACTGTATATCTTGGAGAAAGTTTGTTTAAACAGAATGAAAATTCCCTCTTAGACAGCTGTTATTAGAACAGGTGTCCCCTTTGGAAAAAAATACCCTCACCTCTGGTCAAGGCAGGAAGTTGAGGGACATTTCTCGAGTAGGAGTCTGAGCTTTCATAGGAGCATATAGATCTGAGTCATTTAAGTCCAGGAGTTGTCAGGTTTGGCTGTAACTATATTTCCTTGTCATTTTTCTCTTTATGGTACACTTCCTTTTTTGCATGCATGGGTGTTTTTTATATCACTGGTATGCTGATCTGCATAAGAAATTAGTTTAAGGGGGGCTGTGTTGAGCCTAACGTGGATGCTGTGATCTGAGGCTTTGCTCACTAGACCATGCACAAGCTGCATACAGCAGCAATCCATGGTGCACCACCCAGCCCAGCAGGTGCCCGATCATCCTCAGCACAGTGGCACCATGTCGGCAAAGAGGAAAAAGGACAGGGCACCACAGAGACTCAACACCTTCATGTTTCAGCTGAGGCCTCCACAGCCATCTCTGGTGCTCTCCAGGCATCTCAGCCTGCTGCAGCGATGAACCTGCAAGACAGCTCCATGGAGGTTCAAGTTACAGGCACCAGCTCCTCTGCTTCTCCCCTCGCACTCTGGTCACTAGCAGCCCAGCCAAAGTGAGGATGCAATTGAATTCTCCAGCTCTCTCTCATGCAGTAATTCAAACAGGATATCTCATCCCTAGGGGACAGAGTGTCGTACATGGAAATGCAAATGGGGTACTGTGCATCTATTGTTAATGTTCTCATTGTTGCTCCCGATGCTCATATTGAAGAACATATTTGGATCAAAGATAAGGTGGCGGACCTAGAAGATAGGTCTCGCTGAAACAATGTAAAAATCAGGGGTATAGCCGAAGATGTACAGGCTCAAGAACTATCTCTTTTTGTCAGAGGCCTTATCAAAGCACTATTTATAGCATCCACGGGCTCCCGAAAACCCCACATCTACCAGACTGAACACCCTGGGATGTTCTCCTGCTCATCTTTATTCATGTCAAAAACTAACTAATGCAAAAAGCCCAAACCACTGGAACTTTGTCTGAACCCTACACTCACCTGCAGCTGTTTTCTGATCTATCACAGCACACACTACAATGCCACAGACAACTAAACACAAACAACATCCATGTGTAACCATAAGATCCCATACCAGTGAGTCAACTCTGCAAAAATTAATGGTCAAATTCTAAGGCTCCAAACATATAATCTCATCTCTCCAGGTGGACTTAAAACATTAACACTCATGGGGCATAATGTCAGAGCTCCCTGCATCTACATCTGTACAACTGGAAATAGGAATACATGCCTAGGCCACACTGATTCAGTGCCTTGAAATGCATTGTACTACATTGCCCCATTACATCAGCCATCTGATTTATTGAGCTCATTGCCCCTTATTTATTTCCTGCACACTAGAAGGGCCTGCTTCACAGGAAGTGTTTCAAGCTGTTAACCTTTTTTGGTTTATTTTTTTGATTTTCTTACGTTTGACTACCTCAGCAACTACCAACAATATTATTGTCAAATACTTGAGACACTCTTTCCCAATATAAGCTCCAACTTGTGGGGTGCCTCTCCACGACTCACTTTACAGACAGAATCTGGCTTACATTCATCAAGTACCTTTTTTTCTACATTCTTTAAGCTCTGTGGGTCCTATCACTCCCTCTAGCATTTGCTCACTAAATCAACCACTATGACTGTCAAGCTTTTATGTATTAACACTAATGCCGCGTACACACGGTCGGACTTTTCGTCTACAAAAGTCCAACGGACGCTGACGGACTAAAGCTGGCTGGTAATCCGATCGTGTGTGGGCTTCTCCGGACTTTCAACGTACTTTTTTAGCCTCAAATCCGACGGACTTTAGATTTGAAACATGCTTCAAATCTTTACGTCGTAACTACGACGGACCCCGAAGTCCGCTCGTCTGTATGCTAGTCCGACGGACAAAAAAACGACGCATGCTCATAAGCAAAAACTAAACGGAAGCACTCGGTCTAGTAAAACTAGTGTTCGTATTGTAGGTAGCACATTCATCACGCTGCAAAATCTGTGATCGTTGAATGCAGCGCATTTTATTTCTTCTTTACGAATGCTCTAAAGAACGAAGGTGTTTTGCTGTTCATAATCAGAGTTCTCCCAAACTGATTTCTGGATTCTTTTTCTCTTTGATCTCATGAATGATATAGTATGCTTTTTAAAAACAATGTTTCCATACTAATAATACTTTTTCCCTTTTTTTTTTTTTAGGTTTGTAAAGTTACCACAAAGAACCCATTATTCTATTTTTTTTTTCTAGTGATTATTTTTTAGTTTTTAGATAAAGTTAACCCAAAGCACCGTTTTTGGTTATGTAGATTTTTTTATTTTCAAGACTTACCACTTGAACATTATTAACATTAGTAATGTATTTTTGGTGTGTTTTTTTCAAACTCAATGAGATTGTTGTCCCTTGTTAATTTAACATTGTGTGTAAAATCAATGATTTAAAAGAAAACACATAAAGTCTTTGGCTAAACTCAAAAAAGATCCATTTATTCATGGTCAAAATAAAATAAAGAGGAAGTCAACGCTGGCAAAAGTCGGTGTACAAGAAAATTGGGATCTTGCGGAGTCCATATAAGAGGGAGCACAATCTGGTCCAAGAATCCCAGAGATCAACAGCACCAGCAGATGATCTAGATGTCCCCAGACTGTGGTCCTACAACAGCCTGCGTCTTCTGTCAGACCAGACTGAACCCAGGTCATCACTTTCTTCTCTTCCCTGCAGCCTTTCCTCCACGCTGCCCTGCAGCCTTCCCTGTAGCCTTCTTTTGAGGCTGTGGCTCTGGTGTTTCAGTTGTGGCAGGAGGAGGAGGAGGAGGGGGGGCTGCCTCATGTAGTTGGGTGTTTCGTGTTAGCGTGCCCTGCAGCCCCTTATGGATTGTTTCCCCAAATAGGCGCTCACAAATGAGGCGCTGCTCCCAATCCATCTGAAGAAGCCTGCTGGCTAAGTAGCAGCCATAGGATTCTTCCACTTCGGGGGGGCTCCTTAAAAAACGGGTGGCCTCTTGCATGAGGCGCAGGGATGCGTCCTGTGTGACCATCCCCTTCTTGGCCCTTTTTTTGGGAAGGTGGCAGCCACCTCCTGCCTGACACTGGGCCCAGCCTCCTCCAGGATGATGGTGAATCCGGCCTCCTCCAGGCTGTCCATGGGCCCGGTCTCCTCCTGCCTGCCACTTTCCCCACATTCCTCCTGGATGGACTCATCCTGTGTATAAAAAAAGGACAATAGTTTGAGTATATTTTTTTGGGTTCATCAATGACACACAGTTTGCTTCTCATGAATAGCAAATTCAATGTGAATACATCTCTTTAATAAAAGAGTCTAATCAGACACCCTAATTATTTCAAGCAGGTGCCAAACATATTTAGCCACTACTGTCAATTGATATGTATACACAATTTTGAGTGCAAAATTATTTTAGACAATTATAACATCCAGTTAACATCATTAATATTAGTACAGTAAATATTTGTTAAAATAATTTACCTGACTCCAGATGGTCATATCCGGTTCATCCAGGATGGAAGACCCAGCTTGCTCCTCATCAGCCTCTGCTGGGGTGGAGGGAAGGGTGGAGGGAAGGGTGGAGGGAAGGGTTGAAAGTGATGGCCTGGCTTCATTCTGGTCATCAAGAAAACGGAGTTGATTGTAGTACCACAGCCTGGGTACATAAACATCATCTGCTGATGCTCCTGATCTCCTTGATTCCTGGATCTTCTTATGCTCCCTCTTATACATGTTCCTCAAGACCCCAATTTTCTTGAGCAATGTCTCCATTGTTGCTTCCGGGATGGTCGCCTGGACAAAGGACAGAAGTCTCTCCAGCGTTGACTTCCTCACATGCTTTGCATAATACTGAGGGTGTTTCACCTCCCACAAATTCCTCATCTCTCGATATTTAGAAATAAAAGCTGTAAGGAACTCTGGATCCTTAAATAGGGGATTCATTATATCTGGAAAAGATAAAGTCACAAGACAAAAAATACTTATTATAGGTTTCTGCTAACCCCTCATCATCTTCTCCCTATGTAGGCCTCATCAATCTATCAAGCCATATAGGCCGCTTGCTACAAAGTCATGACCATAAAACCCAAAAAAAATATATTTAAAATTACCTTCGTTTTGTAACGTCCTGGTCCACTATCACCTACGCACAGAACGTACGTACGACACGTGCGCAAGGGCCCTCTTCATACACTACGCATGTGTGAAACTCCGCCTGCGTCGCCCGCCCCTGACGTTCGAAATTAACTCATGTTCTCCGCCCCCTAATTCGACGCACAGAACGTACGTACGACACGTGCGCAAGGGCCCTCTTTATACACTACGCATGTGTGAAACTCCGCCTGAGTCGCCCGCCCCTGACGTTCGAAATTAACTCATGTTCTCCGCCCCCTAATTCGACGCACAGAACGTACGTACGACACGTGCGCAAGGGCCCTCTTTATACACTACGCATGTGTGAAACTCCGCCTGCGTCGCCCGCCCCTGACGTTCGAAATTAACTCATGTTCTCCGCCCATTTTTTGTTACGGCGCGTAGTGGGGTAAATAATGGCGGAGACACCTGATATGTTGACGACCTCAGGTAGTGGAGACAGCCCGGAGGCCGGAACGTCAAGATCTGTGAGGCCTAGATTTAAGGCCTCTAATATGAGTTTTAAAGAGATGGTGGAGATGGTGGCCATTCTTCACAAAGACGACTATGATGGGAAGTATGGGCCGTACGCACGGCCAAATTTGCGCAAGGCCAAAATAATGGCGAAGGTCGTGGACACTTTGCAGGCATCTTTTGGGGTCCAGCGCTCCAGAGATCAACTTAGAAAAAGATGGTCTGACCTGAAACTCAGGGAGCCGGATCAATACAGACGTATCCGGAAAGTTCTTAAAAAAAGTAAGTACTTGTCGTGTTTTTCTCTTGTGTTTATTACCTTGTATACTGCTCCATGTGCTTTTCCTTCCTATACGATTTTTTTGTTCATCGTTTTAAACGATCTTTTACTAAACCTCGTTACATATCTATAGATAGATCTATCTATCTATCTATCTATCTATCTATCTATCTATCTATCTATCTATCTATCTATCTATCTATCTATCTATATATATATATATATATATATATATATAGAGAGAGAGAGATATATAGAGATATATATATATATATATAGAGATATATATATATATATATATAGAGATAGAGATATATATATATATATATATATCTCTATATATATATATATATATATATATATATATATATATATATTATATATAGATAGAGAGAGAGAGAGAGAGAGAGAGAGAGAGAGAGAGAGAGAGAGAGAGAGAGAGAGAGAGAGAGAGAGAGAAAAATATATATAGAGAGAGAAATATAGAGATAGGTAGATAGATAGATATAGAAATGTAAAACATTCTTTTGGAATATTTTAAGTTAGCTTTTTTTTTTCTTTACATTTAGTTAGATATTTAGAGATTTTGTTCCAGATATAGAGGGAGAGAGAGAGATCAAAAGATTATTAACTATATTTTGAGATATTGATATCTAGATATCTATCTATACGATATGTCTTTATAATTTTAAATATTGAGGTAAAATAGGAACTCTACACAAACCACTTCACTACAAATGTTGGAAAATTACTATGTACTAAAATATCTGTGTGCTAAGTAGATTAATAATAATTTTTTGTTTCACATAGGGGAAAAATCACTCAGCCAACAAGAAGACAGTCCACCCCAAGCCAAACATGATTGGGAAATCAGCCCAAGTCCCACTGAGGATGTGGAGGAAGGAGAGGTGGGCGACATGGGCACCCCACCAGGTGAGTGTCTGACACACCAGCTTACGGTAATCTATGCATGGCTGCCTTTTGTTTAATGTAATTTGTCTACTCTATCTTAGGGGATCTGGTTGTGCTTGATTCAAGCAACAGTGCCACCCCCGAGGATGTGGAGGAATTATGCTACATGGGCACCCCACCAGGTCAGTGTCTGAGACAACAGCTTTATTATGGTAAGGTAAACTATGTATGTGTGCATATTTCTAAATACATTTTTTGGTTTCATTCCACTTTAGGTACAAGAAGTGACTATTTCACCTCAGAAAGTGCCCAACGGCTAATTGGTCAAATAATGGCCTGGAATAAGGACATCGATGAAATGCGTAATCGGCTGGATCGTATGCAGCAGGAAATGAAGGACATGATTGATGTTTTGGGTCGAATCTAAATGCCCTTTTTGAAACCCCAAAACATCAATCATGTCCTTCATTTCCTGTTTTGCTGACCCCATTCTGGGCCTTCTCTTTATTTTTTTGGCTGAACAGAAATGGCTGTTTAACCCAATTTAAAAAAGGAGGGCTGTTTCTCGTAAATACCTAAAAAATCCACAAAAAAATAAAACTTGATTTTCTCAAAAACCAAAAAAAAAAAAAAAAACTTGATTTTAAAAAAACCAAAAAAAATAAAAAAAACTTGATTTTAAAAAACACAAAAAAAAAAAAAAAAAATTGATTTAAAAAAAAAAAAAAAAAAAATTGATTTTCTCAAAAACCCCCAAAAAAAATAAAACTTGATTTAAAAAAACCAAAAAAAAGAAAAAAATTGATTTTAAAAAACCAAAAAAAATACTAAACTTGATTTTAAAAAAAACAAAAAAAAAAAAAAATTGATTTTAAAAAACCAAAAAAAATACTAAACTTGATTTTAAAAAAAACAAAAAAAAAAAACAAAAACTTGATTTTAAAACAAAAAAAAAAAAAAATTTGATTTTCTCAAAAACCCAAAAAAAAATAAAACTTGATTTAAAAAAACCAAAAAAAAGAAAAAAATTGATTTTAAAAAACCAAAAAAAAATACTAAACTTGATTTTAAAAAAACCAAAAAAAAGAAAAAAACTTGATTTGAAAAAAACCAAAAAAAATAAAAAACTTGATTTTTAAAAACAAAAAAAAATAAAAAAAAAAAAAAGCCTGTTTGCGAAAATCAAAAAGCCAAAAATATTTTTTTGTGGATTAGGGAGAAATATTTAAATATAATTATATTTTGCAAAATTATTAAGAGATCATTATATTTTTGTCTATGAACATTTTATACTAAATGCAGAACTGAATGCATAACAACCATTAATAAAAACATCTCCTTATAGGAATTAAATAAATGTGTGGTTTGTTATTTCAATGCTCAGTATCAGTTTGGTTATAATTGTAAAAAAGTTGTTTACAGTGGCAATGGAGCTTATTTAGATATTTAAAATTAAAATACAGTTGGCACTACAACTGCTCGACCATAACCTAGGAGACAGCCCAAAAGAAAGGCAAGCAATAAATATAATGCAAGATTTCATCAATATTTTTTTTATTGTAAAAAATTAAATATCCTGGCCCATTGCAATGGCCCCCCTACCCATAAAATAATTAACATATTGTTGTCTAACTTGACGGGCACTTTGGGGGGCCAAGCCAGTATGGACAGTATCCAGGCCCGTAAGGTTGGCATCTATTTGTCCGGCCTCAGGCCCAACTGTGCCTATATAATTCTGAGAATGTTTGTTTAAAAAGTTGTGCAGAATGCAGCACGATAAAATTATAAAATTAAGTTTGTATTCCGCCAAATTAATGGCTGTTTGAAACAGGCGGAACCGGCTGGCCAGAATTCCAAATGCATTCTCAACCACTCTTCTAGCTCTGGCCAGCCGGAAATTAAAAACCCTCCTCTCCGGGGTGAGGGTTCTTTGGGGGAATGGCCTCATGAGGTGCTTGCTGAGAGCGAAGGCTTCATCGGCAATGAAGACAAAGGGGAGTCCTTCCACGTTATCCACATCAGGTGGCAATCCCAGGCCACCACTCTGGAGACGCTGGCAGAACTCCGTCTGGGCAAATACTCCTCCATCCGACATCCGGCCATTCTTCCCCACGTCCACATATAAAAATTCATAGTGTGCCGACACCACCGCCATTAAAACAATACTGTGGAACCCCTTATAATTAAAATAGTATGACCCCGAATGGGGTGGTGGCATGATGTGGACATGTTTCCCATCTATAGCCCCTCCACAATTGGGAAAGTCCCAACGGCTGGCAAAATGGGATGCCACAGTCTGCCATTCCTGTGGCGTTGAAGGAAACTGGGGAATCAAACAAGAAAACCAAAATCAATTAATTTGTAAGCTAACATTGCAAGAAAATTAGACAATTAAAAACATTAGTCCCCAGCATCAGTATAACATTAAATAATTTAATTCTTCTGGAATAACTAATATGGAAAGGCACACTTATCAGATTGCTCACCCCCTCTGATGGAACATTGATTACATTTTAGGGGGTTGTGAAATCCCTAAAAAAGATTACTTTTAGGACACGCAGGAATTTAGGGACTAAAAAGGCTACAAGACTGCAGTTGTCGCACTCTGCAGGTGCAGTTGCTAACCAGCTTACAGTAAATGAGGTAATGTAAAAAGGCATTCATGTTGCAAGGAGTACACAATCACATGCAAGGGCAATTAATGAAAACACTTTGAGGCTTGCATATGATTTGATGATGGAAATCAGCAGAGCTTCTGCTCATTTACTAAAGCACTGGAACAAATGCACTTGTAGAGTGCACATGCATTTAGCAAAGTGCAACATATATTTGCTTGAGACAAATCAACACCACAGAACATTCAAGCAAATTTTTACGAGGGTGGGGGGGGGTTGTGAAATCTAGCTAATTGCTAATTAGCAGCACACTATTTGGAGTGAGTTTGGGGGGGGGGTTGTGAAATCTAGCTAATTGCTAATTATAAGCACACTAAATACACTCAAACAAAATACATTCAAAATGAGTAGACTAGGTGGATATGTTCACATCACTGCATGCTGGGGAGGTTATTGAAGGAAAATATACATGCATGACAAAAAATAACAGGAAAAAAATCCAGCATGTGTGAGGATAAAAAGGGGACATTCACACTATATTGCAATGATGGTAAGTAGTGTTTGAAGCAAGAAATACATTACATTATCAAAGATTACATAAAAGAACATGTGATGCTAATAAAAGAAAAATATCTTACCTTAATATAGTCCTTCTGCAGGACCTGGATGATGGCAGAACAGGTCTCTGGGATAATGATACCCAGAGCCTGGGGGGAGATGCCTGTCGAGAACTTAAGGTCCTGCAGGCTTCTCCCTGTCGCCAAGTACCGCAACGTGGCAACTAGCCTCTGCTCCGGAGTGATGGCTTGCCTCATGCAGGTATCCTGCCTGCTGATATAGGGGGTCAGCAAAGCCAACAAACGGTCAAAAACGGGGTCCGTCATCCGGAGAAAGTTCCTGAAATCCTCAGGATTATTCTCACGGATCTCACGGAGCAAAGGCATGTGACAGAACTGGTCACGCTGAAGCAACCAATTCTTGGTCCATGAACTCCTCCTCGCCCTGTTCATGGACTGGTCTTGGGCTGAAGAATAAACTACAGCACCAAACACATACAATGCACGAGCTCGACGACGAGTACGTACAGGTAACATGGTTTCAAAACGGTCGGCTGGTCAGAACGCACTTAACAGAACGCACTGAAGAACAGCAAGGCCTGTGAAGAACGACCTGAAAATCAGGAACGAGCGGCCAATAAAACAAAGATTTCTCAATGCCAACTGACCAAACGCACTGAAAAGCAGATACAAACCTCACAAGCACAGACTGAACAACAGTTAAAACGAACTGAAAAATACGAGTCTCACAAGCGCGAATCGTCTCTCACCAAACTTCTACTAACACGAGATAAACACGAGATTAGCAGAAGGAGCCCAAAGGGTGTCGTACGGGCTATTGAACTTCCGTTTTATAGTCTCGTCGGACTTGGTGTACGTCACCGCGTACTAGGCTGTCGTACTTTTGTGTGGTCGTGTGTAGGCAAGTCCGTTCGTAAGAAAGTCTGCCGCAAGTCCGCCGAAGGTACGCCGGAAGTGTGTCGGACAGGCTGTCGGACTTTTGTAGGTGAAAAGTCCGACCGTGTGTACGCGGCATAAGAGTCTCAACCACCTAGGCAAAAGTTCCTCACTCTGGAAATTGGCTCTGACGTCTCAATGCGATATTCTTTGTGCACAAAAGATGCACTTCCATGCTTCTCACCAGCCAACTTGCACCAATAACTTTCTGCATTTACTCACAGCAAGTGCCCAAGCCAAAAACAGAGGTGTCCTGCTTGCCATTAAGTATACAGTCTCCTTCCAGCTTAAGAAGACGTATTTTGAAGATGTCGCTATCTCATCCTTTTATGCACTCTGAACACCTCTCCTTCACTATTGTCAATGTGTATGCTCCTAATACTCATCAAATCTGCATTGAAAGTCCAACAAGATTCCCTTATATGGTGTGGGGACTTCAACATCTTTCCAGATCTGCAACTCGAATCAAATCCAATCCAAAAGGGGAAAACCAAGCCTAGGTCATCTGCTACGGGATCAGCTTGCCATAACTTCTACTCTTGAATTAACCTTTTTCTCACAGACCAGTGGTTCCTTAAAAAAATATCTGTCTCAGACATTTTGACTGCTACCTGGTCCGACTATGCAACTATATGCATCACCATTAAAGTCCATAGCTTCCTTTGTATGGAGAAATAATACTCATCTGCTTCAATCAACTCTGTATGCAGCAGAACTCCAACAAAGCCTGGACAATTATTTGTCATTCATACCAACTCAGTATCTGATCCTGCTACTTTGTGGGCCACACACAAAGCTTATATGTATGGTCTATTTATACAGCTTGGTACAAAAAGAGCAAGGGTGCAGCACATTGAAAACTCAGTATCAGAAATCCAAATCACTCATCTGTTATGATCTCTTAAATAAACAGAAACCTCACCCCAACCTGAAGGCTAAACTGGGTCATCTAAGATTAGAACTTAGGATGCTCCTACTAGACAGATTTGAGAAACATCAAAAATGCTAAAAAATTAACTTCTATGCCTCAGGGAACAAAGCGATTAAACTACTAGCCCAGCAAATCAAGGGCCACCGCCTCAGATCACACATCCCTTTTCTATACCACCCAGTCACTAAAGAGTGTTTAACTAACCTGTAAGCAATTGCAAATGCATTCAGTACTTACTATAGTTCCCTCTATAATCTTAAAGAGGATACTTCTCATCCTCAACTGATCTAGCTGCTATTCAAACTTTCATTAACGTGGTCCAGTTACCTTGCTTGACCTAGCTTGACCGCTATTCAGGTAGAATATCTCAATGGACACATGGCTGAGCCCTTCTTGTTTTATTAGAAATGACAGGAACACAGAGAAACAGAAAATGACATCATAACTATGTTGTTCAACTAGAAAGAACTCTAGTTCTGCAGATATAAAACACTGTTATCTAGTGGCAGAACTAAAAATCACAGTATAATATATGAGAATGATTGTTGCATTAATGTCTGTATAAAGAGCATGCTATTCCAGAATAATAATGATGAGTTAAGAGCTGGGCTGGTTGCAATAGACCCCATGAGTATCATGGCCACTGCTGCTACTTTATCAGCAGCTGTCCAAGAACAGAACAACAGAATTTTTATTTCTTCCTAATGTTATCCAAAATAAACAAAGACATTTTGACTGATGTTAAACTTGAATGTCTAGTTAAGGTTTAAAAAAAAATCAACACAAGGAATTGTACTAAAATGTAATGAGAAGTAATCTTTGGTGCTGACTGTCCTAGTTGATATTGCCCATCCTCTGTCCCCAAAACTCCCCCCCCCCCGCAATGGAAAAATGGAAATATTCTGGTGCTGCTGGGTTAATGGGTTAATACAGCTGCTGAACTTGTCCTAGGCACTCTTCAAGAGCTCTGACTATGCCTGACTGTTCTGACCCCCTCCTCCATTCATACATTTTTTGCCGCATGCATTCATAGAGCACTTTCATTGATGGCTTCCTACATCCTACATATGCATTGTGGCAGAGCGTTGCCCTGCCATGGTCTAGATAAAGGTTTTGACTCAGAATTTTCAACCAGGTGGGTTGAGGGACTCCAGGGAACTTGGGTCATTGAGAGGAAACTGGCTTTTCAGTTTCCTCAGTGTTTGGTACAGTCGGTTTTTGGGGACCTGGAGCCTGGAGATTTCAAAGTAACTTGGGTTGGAGGAAATCTCCAATTCTGGGTCCAGGTATTCAGAACAGCCAGCACACTAATTGGTCAGATGTGTGTATGTCTTTTAGTAGTGACCTGACCATGGTTATTGGTTCCATCTCAGCAGACAGGAGGTCTGACCCAGGAGTCATGAGGGCTCCACCTAGGAGAGAGATGGGAGCCAAAGCAGCAAGAGGCTGCTAGCTGTATGCATCGAGTTGGTGAGAGAACAGTCTGTAGGATACAGACAAGGTCTGGAGTGTAATGCCAGAGCAGCAGTGCTGCAAGTGCAAGTTAGAAGGGCTGAATGTCGTTTATGTTTTGTTGGAAAAGGAATGCTGAATACCTCTGCAAGGGAAACTTACATGTTGTGTTTTTCTGGAACTTTCTTTTAAATAACAATGGGCAAGAAAGGCCATTAAAAAATAAAAGTGAGTGACGGTGTCCATAAAAGCTCTAAATTTGATGCTAGTTCTCACAGCATGCAACAGCACCATTCATTCCTATGGAACCTCCATACTCATGGTGGTCTCCAGCCATTCATCAGAATATGGCTCTGACTATAGAAAGGAATGGGGCTGCAGTGCACATTAAGAAGAGGAACCAGGTGGAATGTTTTCATAACAAAGATTATGCGGCGCTATGCAAGGACACTCAACTAAGATTGCTAGAAGGGAACAAAGGTTGAAGGAGTATTAAACCCAAAAGCAAATATTTAATATATTGCAGATTACCAATTCTTGGATGTGATGGGTGCATTAGTTTTCTTTTTTTTCAGCCTTTTTTTCTTATATTTTCATCTAGTGATCCAGCCAGTAAATCTGTTGCTTTTCAAAAGAACAAGCTCTCTTGCAGTTGCAGGAATGAGACAAACCATTGAACACTGGCATGAGTGCTTACGATAATCAGCTTTTATTTATTTAAAACCTTTATCCCAAAAGGAAAAAAAAACAATGTGCTGTAACTGCTTAGTAAAGTGTTAGTTGGAGTTTGGCTTCAATGTGTTAGTTTATCTAAATCTACTAGTACATCTAACAGTCCCCTCCCTCCAGACTGAAAATGCTACAGTCCAAAGAGGCCCCCTGTGCTCCTTCATCCAGAGTAGGGGCCCTCTAATACAGGAGGTGTGTTACTGGCCAAATCGTCAGGTGAAAACAGTGGGAAGAAAAAGAAAAAAATGGAAAACTAATTGCACCCACCACATATAATGACTGGTAAGTTGCAATAGGTTATGTCTTTAAAGTTTTTGGTTTGGGGTTTAATATTGTTCTAAAGAGAAACTCCACTTTGGTTGAGAAAAGAAACTTCCTGCCTGGGTGATCTTTGTACATTACAAGGACCTTAACAAACTTTGTAGCAGATTCCTACCTTTTGTTAATCTGAAGAAATCACGGATTGTTTCTCTGTGCCCCAGTGCTGAGTAGGTCCAATGGGAGTGGTTTCATAATTATCAACCAGCTGCTGCATCTGCAGGGTCTGCATCCCTTTAGATGTGATTTCCTATTGAAAGTATCTTTCCAAAAATGACATTTTTGTTGCAGGGGATGGCCGAAATCTGACTTGTATCTTAGTGCAGCCTCCAGGGAAAATCAGTGAGCCAATCTAGGTAGCCATATTGCATTGCATTTTACAGAAAATTACAGCGGCTGCAGATTGAAAAGGAAAGGTAATATTTAATAACGTTCAATTACAATATGAATTTTGTCGCAATTGTATATGCTATATTATTTTTCTTTTCATTCTCTATTTTATTTTCCCACGAAAGTGGTGTTACTCTTTAAGTATTATTTCAGGTAGGCCACTCTCGGAAGATGGAAGGGTGGGAAGGCTACTTAAAGGACAGCTTCACCAAAGATAACATTGTCCATTAAGCACAGTGGTAATATTTCCTGGATAGAATTTGCACTTCACTGATTTTATTGGAGTTGATATTCAAAGCTTTAAACATGCAAGATTGTCATTATACTATTTGTCATAGAAAGCAGTAATGGTTTATTTTACTATAGCAGCAGAATGTCATCAAATACTTTAGAAACTCTTTAGAAAGATCTATTTTGCCACAAAAAGAGAATGCCATCTAATGCTTTGCCAAGGATCTCTAACATAATAGTAAAATGTCCACCCACATTACAGGTAATATAGATATTCATACTCTTCTTTAGTAATCAGAATGTTGATGTTGTTAGTTGGGCAATAACTTTAATTGTATTTCAGCAAGCAGAAGGCAATTAAAAAACAAATTATCTTGAAGGAGCATGTCTTGTACAGACTATTTGCCCTGAAGCCAAGCCAAGAGTGAATTCATCTCTTTGCATTCTAATGTAAAGATGAATGCGCACAGCAAGGCTCATTATACGGACAATCTCAACAAAGGAACTTCAGTGGAATACAATTCTCAGTGTTGCGCGCTGTACTAAATACTTCATCTTCTAACAGTTTGCAGCAGGAAAACATACAGAATATGCTTTTCAATTGAAATTCTGACTGGTTGGACAAAGCCCTTATGGAATTTGCACAGTTTAAAATAGATGCTTGGACCTGGAAGATATGTTATAAAAGAATGATGTCATATTATGTTCCCAAGGCAGCCTTAAAGTGGAACTTAATTGCCAGATTAACCACATAAGAACTAGCCTCGTTTTGAGATTTTGGTGTTTACATGTTTAAAACAGGTTTTTTTTTTGCTAGAAAATTACTTAGAACCCCCAAACATTATATATTGTTTTTTTTCTAACACCCTAGAGAATAAAATGGCGGTCATTGCAATACTTTTTTTCACACCGTATTTGCGCAGTGGTCTTACAAGCGCACTTTTTTTGGAAAAAATTAACTTTTTTGAATAGAAAAATAAGACAATAGTAAAGTTAGTCCAATTTTTTTTATATTGCGAAAGATAATGTTACGCCGAGTAAATTGATATCCAACATGTCACGCTTCAAAATTGCACCCGCTCGTGGAATGGCATCAAACATTTACCCTCAAAAATCTCCATAGGCGACGTTTAAAAAATTCTACAGGTTGCATGTTTTGCGTTACAGAGGCGGTCTAGGGGTAGAATTATTGCTCTCACTCTACCGATCGTGGCGATACCTGATGTGGGGTTTGACCCCCGTTTTCGTATGCGGGCGCTACTCACGTATGTGTTCACTTCTGCGCGCAAGCTCATTAGGACAGGGCGCTTGAAATTTTTTTTTTCTTATTTATTTTACTTGATTTTATTTATTTTTACACTGTTTAAAAAAAAAAATAAAAATCGGGTCACTTTTATTCCTATTACAAGGAATGTAAACATCCCTTGTAATAGAAAAAAAGCATGACAGGTCCTCTTAAATATGAGATCTGGGGTCAAAAAGTCCTCAGATCTCATATTTGGACTTAAATCCATACCCAGCCACGACAAGGACCCGATCACCTCCACCGCGTTCCTGACGGCTCCGGTAAATGGCAGAGGGCACAGGAGAGCGGCGGGAGGGGAGTGGTACCTCTCCCACCGCTGATAACTGTGATCTCGTGGTGAATCTGCCACAGAGACCACCATTATTGTAAACAGTACCGCTGGCTCTAAAGATGGATACCTCCGTTGTGGCAGCAGCTGCTGCCGTTACCATGATATCCATCTTCAAACTGCCGACATATATGTACATGAGCCGGTCGATAAGTGGTTAAAGAAACAATCTTGGGCCCCCAGAAGTGTTTTACCATGATGTGTTTACAGTGACTTACCAGTTAGCATGTCTGCCTTGTAGTACTGGGGTCTTCGGTTTGAATCCTGCCAAGGACACTATCTGCATGGAATTTGTTCTCCTTGTGCTTGTGTGGGTTTCCTCTGGGTACTCCAGTTTCCTTCTGCACACCAAAAACATGCTAATAGGTTAACCCCCTGGTGGTATTCCCGAGTCTGGCTCGGGGTGGATTTTCAATACCAAAAGCGGTATCCCCGAGCCAGATTCGGGATCGCATCGCAGGATCCATGTAGAGGATACTTACCTTGTCCCCTGGATACTGCGATGTCTCCCCGCTGTGATCGGCGAGCCACAGTGCCGAGCTCCGTTCCCTGCGAGCGTTGTGACGCACGGGGACGGAGTTCGGCGGCAAATTCAAAAAGTGAAACACACAGTATAGATACAGTATACTGTAATCTTACAGATTACAGTACTGTATCAAATAATTACACATCCCCTTTGTCCCTAGTGGTCTGTCCAGTGTCCTGCATGCAGTTTTATACTATAAAAACTGTTCTTTCTGCCTGGAAACTGGAGATTGTCCATAGCAACCAAAACTGTCCCTTTACATCAAAAGTGGCTTTAGACCAGCTAGAAAATAGCGATAATAAATTAGAATCACTCGCAGAATTGAGTGATAGTGATTTGTGGGGAAATCCGTCATCAAACACTAAAAGTAATGACAGCGACAATTCTGCAACTGAGCAAATTTCAGTGTTTTTGATTTGATTACATTATTGAATAATTTTTATTATTATTATATTATTATTTGGTATAATTATTTATAGTTATTTATTATATTATAATTTTTGATTTCATTTTTCAAACTTTATCATACCCGGGATGTCTACTAGACACTTGTTTGGACAGATTTGCGTGAATTATTCCTAAGAATTACAGGCCTAATAATATACAACGCCAAATTTCTGTCCAAAATAATTGTACCGCTTTCAGCACCTAAAATCTGAAATAATCATACCACCAGGGAGATTAATTGGCTCCTGTTAAAATTGGACCTAGTATATATGCAAGTGAGATAGGGACCTTGAATTGTAGGCTTCTTCAGGACAGAGACTGATGAAAAGTGCTGAAATAACAATGCCTAGCATATTTGCACGTTATTATAGTCTGTGTTCCCCTCCATCTCTGGTGCTCCCATCCTCTTCCAGGTTCAGAGTCATCAACCATCTTGATTTGCCAGGATGACGTACACACAATGCTTGTGCGCCTAGTCCTGGCACAAAATTGTGGAAAGACTGTCACTGTCCGTATGCCTGCATGGGTTTCCTCCGGGTACTCCGGTTTCCACCCAGACTCCAAAGACACGCTGGTAGGTTAATTGGCTCCTGTCTAAGTTGGCCCTAGTATGTTTATGTATGAATGTGAGTTAGGGACCTTAGATTGTAAGCTCATTGAGGGCTGGGACTGATGTGAATGTACAGTATACACTATATTTCCAAAAGTATTGGGACACCTGCCTGTACGTGCATATGAACTTTAATGGAATCCCAGTCTTAGTTCGTAGTAGGGACTAAGACTGGGATGCCATTAAAGTTCATGTTCGTGTATAGGCAAGCATCCCAATACTTTTGGCAATATAGTGTATGTGTAAAGTGCTGCGTAAATTGACATCCCTATAAACTTGTAATAAATAATAATAATAAGACTGTACACGTAACTGCTCACACACTTAGGTCTTCAAATGAGCATACATCTGTGTGTGGGCCTCTATTCCTTTTTAGGCATACTTAAACATACACCTGTGTGAAGGCAGTGTTTGACCACGTTATGCATAGGTGTTCTATGCATCTGATGCAGGGAGTTCCATATATGTCATTAAGGACGCAGTGACTAGTTTTATAACCTGTGGCTGCATGCAGGCATGGGTTCCCAAACCCAGACAATGTGAGCTCGGGCACCCACACCTTGTCCTGTTTTATTTTATAGGTATGCTAAGAGTAGACCTTTACTTTAGCCATGTCAAGAGTAGCAGTTGTTTTCCCCTAAAGCAAACCTATACTTTACTTCTTCAAAACAAAACCACAGGTTTGCTTTATTCCCTAATCCTCAGCAGCATATACTGTACTTAATGTTTCTTCACTCCCCACTACCCCATTCAGCATTGAGGGCTAAGAAAAATATCAAGTACTTCCAGGTATGGAGAAGCATGTTCACTCCATGTGACAGTGTTGAGACAATCAGTACTGTCACACTGGTAGACCTATATAAGCTACAACTCCAGTAACTTATAGTTTATACATGGATTTTCTATAACTCCTGGTAGCTGAACAGAGGGGTGGGTGAACAAAAGACAGGTAAGTAAAGTATATGTGTTTGTCTAATGTCAAAGTACAAATTAAATTTAATGCCCCACTCTATGCAGAAAAAAAAAGTTCATCCCCACCTGTGCCTAGCAAAAAAACCTTTCCTGACAGACTCCATGGCAGCCTACGTGTGGGTTAACCCCATCTCCTCTCCAATGCTATAGAACCCCATTCCTATAAATATGAGCTTCCAGCTAGAGACTGCATTCCTTTTTTGTCCTCCTCTTTGGACCTACAAAATATGCACTTACGTTTCTCACATGATGTCCAATCCGGATGACTAAGCCCCGAGCGGACCGGTGTCGGGCATACCAATTAAGCAGTGTGAAAAGCCCAGGGCCCAGCCATGGGTGGGTAAGTGGCTTCAGGCATGTATGTCCCAGTGGTGGGGGGGAGCCTGCGTATGCCCAGGAGGGGACGTACAGTGTGGTGCAGTCAGCTGGCAAGTTCTGAAGTCTTCAGTAATTTTTTCTCCATGGCAGCGTCTGTGTGTACTTGTCTGTGGTGTCCATCTCCCCCTTCCCTCCCCTCCCCTCTCTGACTCTGGCCTCTCATGGCGCCTGGAGCGCTTCTGCTTTCTAGGGCGCCATCTCTCTTCTGGGTCGCAGAGAGCTTCTGCACATGTGCGAAACCACGGATTACCCCGAGGCTTGTTTCGCGCATGTGTAGCTTAACGGAGAGCCTGGTGGCCATGCAGGCACCTGACGGCGAGTTGCTATTGCGCAGGCGTGAGCGGGGCACGGCGGTGATGTCACCAGGGCAGGGAATTTAAAAAGCCTGTCAGCCCCTGTCACTGTGGGATCTCCTGCGGGCAGTGTGCGGTAGCTTCCCCAAGCCCTGGGCATCCAGAACTAGGTAAGCACTTGCCCAGGACTGTGTTTCATGGGGCAGCGGTGGCTCTTAAAAGGGAAATGGCATTACTACTTGTGTTATCTTTTTTCTCTTCCTCCTTATCCAGGACTGTTGGGTGTTCCCTGCAGACTGTAGGATATTTGCCTGTTCTTCCTCCAGGGTGCCATGGACAGGTCACCGCCTCCGTGCGGCCAGCCCTCACATACAAAGTACACGAAGGGGAGGAGCCAGGATCGTTCCTGTATGGACATGCATCCTAACAACATGCCTCTGTTTCCCTACCCTTTTCTTTTATACAGCCCTTCTAGGTCAGATCGCCAGTTCGTGGCACGGGACCACAGAGACCTTGCCAGGCCGCAACATCAGCGTTCTTCATCCAGGTCCAGACCTGACTCACCGTCTAGGACCAATTAACAGAGGAGATGTTCCCATTCCTCCTTCAGACACCGCACCCACTGCCACGATAGCCACGCTGACCGCAGAGTCTGCTGGGGATGTGGGACACGAGTCCCGGAGGGCAAGTCTTTATGTGATTCATCCTATGCTTGGGCGGTCAGGGAAAAATAGACCGAAAACTAACAAATGGAGGCTAGTGAAGCATGTGGTGCAGCAGTCCCTAAAGGAGTGGGGTACGACTAGCACGTGGAGCCAGTCCACTACTATATCAGGCTCCCTGGCTGATGAGGCCCAGGAGGATCCAGGCCTGTCCCAGCTTTATGATGCATCTCTCGGATCTTCAGATAATGAAGTGGGAGGAGACGAGTTTCTCGGAGGCTTCGACTTTGCCCTAGTCTCACCACTGATGAAAGCGGTCAAGGAGGCCCTCAAATGGGAAGATCTCTCCACTCTCCAAGCTAAGCAAAGAAAATTCTTTAAGCATGTGGGGAAAGAGTTGAAAGATATCATTGAGGAGGAATGTGGTAAAGTGGACAAGAAAACCTCTCTGTCAAATAAAACCTCAAGACTCTACCCCTTCAAGGCAGAGGAAGTGAAGCACTTGGAAAATGCTCCCCTGGTAGACATGGCACTGATGCAACTGGCTAAGTAAGTCACTCTTCCTCTAGAGGACGCTGTGTCCTTCAAGGATGGGCTCGAGAGGTGAATAGATCAGGACCTCAAGAGTGTCTACGGGCTAGCCGGTATGTTCTGAAAACCCGCTGTGGCCTTCGCGGCCATGTCCAAGGCAATGAAAGCCTGGACAGAAAATGCGGATTCCGTGCTCGGGGGCATCTCAGAAGAACTGGCCAATATCTCCGCTGTCCAAGAATTGAAGCTGGCAATGGCCTTCCTGGGGGAGGCTTCCATCGATCTGATCCATCTATTGGCCCGGACTATGCTATCCTCGGTCACGGCTAAGCGGGCCTTATGGTTGCACCCTTGGCTCGCTGATCCAGCTTCTAAACAAGCCTGGTGTAGGATCCCCTTTGAAGGGCCCATGTTGTTTGGCAACAGGCTGGATAGCGCCAAAGCCCTGGCCAGGGGTGAAAAGTCTGGTTTCTTGCCCCAGGAAGATGCCCCAGCGGAGAAGATGCAGCACTGAGCGCTCAAAGGAAGCACGCTCCTACAGGCATGGCCGGGATTTCAGAAGGAATTGGAGAAGAGGTCAGATATCCTTCCAAAAGCCCGCCAAAGGCCAGGCATCCAGCAGACATGATCCAGCTAAGTTGTTTTGAGATTTGGCCTGCCCAGGCGGGTCGGGTGGGGGCATGTCTGCTTCTCTTCCGGCATGTCTGGGTGGCCTCAATCTCAGACTACTGGACCATCAGGACGGTCTCCTCAGGCCACACATGGTCCTTCACCAGTACTCCTCCCCTCAAGTTTATTCCTACCCTGTTACCACGGTCAGAAAAAAAAAGCAGGTGCTCCTGTCCTATGTGCATTTGCTGAGGGTGCAGGGAGCTGTGGTGCCTGTCCCGAAAGGCGAGAAATTCCAAGCGGTGTACTCCCCTCTTTTCCTGGTGTTAAAGAAAATTGGCTCATGGCACCCCATGATATACCTAACCTACTTAATCAAGTTTATAAAGTACGAACAATTCAAAATGGAGACTCTGTCTACCATCCAGCAAGCCATGCAGCCAGGTGACTGGCTAGTCTCAATCGACTTGAAAGATGCCTATTTCCACGTGCCTGTAGCGGAAGAATTTTGCAAATAACTCCGGTTTGCGGTCGGGCAAGAACATCTACAGTTCACCTACCTCCCTTTCGGACTGACAACCTCACCTCGGATCTTCTTGAAAGTCCTTCTGGCCGTGATGGCCCTCATCAGTTCACCTGCCTCCCTTTCAGACTGACAACCTCACCTCGGGTCTTCTTGAAAGTCCTTCTGGCTGTGATGGCCCTCATCAGAACAAAAGGAATATGGCTGTACCACTATCTCGACGACCTTCTGTTGCTATCTCAAAATAATGAGCAGCTGTTGATCCACAGAGCTCAGGTTATTACCAAACTGTTCAAGTTTGGTTGGCTGCTAAACCTAGAGAAAAGCCATCTGGAACCAGTACAGCACCTGTTATACCTAGGGGCCCAGTTCGACACTGTGGAAAGTACCATTTCTCTGCCAGTGGAAAAGTACCATTTCTCTGCCAGTGGAAAAGATCCCAGTCATAGGAGAGTGTCACAGGCTCTAACCTCCTCATGTCTGAGGGCCTCACAGTGCCCAAATTATCGGCACAATGGTCTCTATGACCCCCATGGTCAAATGGTCTTTGTGGAGGCTACGCCCTTTCCAGACTGGGTTTCTCCAGCAATGGGACTCAGGAGACAGCAACCAATTTATTCACATAACAGTGATGAGAAACAGCCTCTTCTGGTGGCTACAACGCAGAAACCTTCTCAGGTGCACTCTATGGCCCCCACCTCGTGGGTCACGGGCACGACTGGTGCCGAATGGGGAGCTTTTTGCAAATCAGAGCTGGCACAAGGCAGGTGGGATGCCCATCTTCACAACCCTGGCTCGAATGTCCTGGAACTGTAAGTGGCCTGTTGTGTCCTTCAGGCTTTCAGCAGTCTCTTATGTGAAGAGACAAGGAGGGACTCCGAGCTCCACCTTGCTCTAAGAAGTCGAGCCTGGCATGTCATGGGCCCAGAAAAACCTGGCCAATATCTCAGCAGTTTTTGTTCCTGGAGCCCAGAATGTCCAGGCGGAACCAGATGGTCTGGTTCTTTGGTTCTTAAGAGAGAAGGGCTGGAAACCCTTGGCTGTGCGTCAGGTATAATTTTCACTCTCATGAGTTCGAGAAGGGCAAGCACAAATAAGCTCTACGGGAGAATATGGGCCAAGTTTGTGGAATTTTCATCCTCTACGGGAAGATCATACAGAGATCCGAGAATCCCAGACATCCTGGAGTTCTTACAATCTGGTCTAGACCTGGCTCTATCCATCAGCTCCTTCAGGGTCCAAGTCTCAGCCATGTCGGCCTTCTCAGGAAACATCATGGGCTGTTCACCCTCTGATCTGACAGTTCTTCCGAGGGGCAGCAAGACTCAGGCCACAAAAGAGGCCAAGATTCCCCAAGTGGGAGCTCCCCTTGTTCTCGACTCACTGTGTGGACTTAGTACCATGGGAAACATTCCGGTTTCTATCAGAGATCTTTCCACAAAAAGTGCTTTCCTCGTGGCTATCACATCGGCCAAGAGGGTCTCTGAGATCAGGTCCTTAGGTCACAAAGAACCATTCCTGACTTTTTTCTGGACTGGGTGGTCCTCATCCCTATGCTCGGCTCAAATCGAAAAGTCACGTCAGTGTTTCATAAGAATCAAGAAATTGTCCTACCTACATTCAGGGCCCCAGGGACTGGGGAGGCTCACCCACTGGATGTAGGGGAAATACTGAAGGAATACCTGCAAGCTACTTCCTCCTTTAGACGCTCGGATCTTCTGTTTATCCTACACTCCGGGAGTAACAAGGGGAAACAGGCTTCGACCAAAACGACTGCGGCCTGATTCGTCCAAACCATCCAGCAGGCTTTTAAGGCTAAGGGCTTGGCTCCTCCAGAAGCAGTGACGGCACATGCCAGGGGCATGGCGGCTTCCTGGGCAGCGCCCTGACATGTAGCTCCAGATGTCATATACAAAGCGGCCTCCATTAATACTTTCATGTCACATGTTTGCATAGAACCTGCATCCTTATCGTCTGTAAACTTTGGTCTAAGAATCCTGTCGGTTAACGGGGAAAATGAAAGTTTTTTGTTTTTTCTGTTCAGCATACCCACCCGTGTGGTTTGGCTAGTTATTTCCCACACATAGGCTGCCATGGAGTCTGTCAGGAAAACAGAAAATGTCCTATCAAATACTTACCATAATTTTCCTTTCCTGATGGACTCCATGGCAGACGGAGTTCCCACCCATCGGTCAAGAGTTAGCTAGTTATGGAATGCAGTCTCTATCTGGGAGCTCAAATTTATGGGAATGGGGTCCTATAGCATTGGAGAGGAGGCGGGGTTAACCCACATGTAAGCTGCCATGGAGTCCATCAGGAAAGGAAAATTATGGTAAGTATTTGATAGGAATTTTTCAGTTTTCAACACCTACAAAAATGTACCTGAATCCACCATCATGTGACCCTCTGCAGCACCTTTTCCGAGGAGTAGAGACCAGTGATTGGAAGCTGCAGAAGGGGTCTTGTTGCTGTATCATGATATTACAGTGTCACAGATGGAATATATCAGGACCCATTGAGGACTCTGTGAGGCCCTTGTGAATAAACACTTTTGCCAGTTGATCGGCAAAGTCCACATTAGCATACGGCCAGAAGAAAAACTCAAGACCTAGCCTGTTATGTAAATTAAATTTTAATTAAATAAACAGGGGTTTCAGTTTTTTCTCCTTAATAAATAAAAAGGTAGCGATTACCTAAACTGGAATGGGGAGAAAGGAGCAGTGGGCTGATTTTTTTTTTTTTTTAAATGATCGGGAGTTTTAAGGACTATGCCAGGTTTTACATTCAATCCTATATGCCTATTAATTTGGCAATAACGATTTCATTACTAAAAATGGCATATTGTTTGTTGAAGGAACAATCTAGGCTTTTTTTGGTGGCATTTTTTTCTGTTATTTTTTGTAAAGATGTGCAGCACCACAAATAAATAATAAACAATAAATCTAAATAAAGTGAAAAAAGTCCTTATTTAGTGAATGCAGTCCTCCATGATAGGAGCAGAAAGACTTATTTGGAAAGTCCATTCAAGCAGTAAAGACTTTATTGCTGCACTGGACTTTTCAATTAAGTTAAACCATCTCAAACATCTCCTGAAGTGAACATGTAGTTTCAAGCCAAGTGCTCAGAGGTCAGCCACCGCATCCCAGTGAAATGAACACTCACCAGAGATGATGGCTGCCATTACAACAGCATGCACCCAAGTGTGAGCCCACCAGGAAGGTGTCACCTGTACAGGTTGGCAGATGATTAACCTGTACAGGTGACACCTTCCTGACGGGCTCACACATGTGGGTTGGATCCTCATCTGAACACACCTGACTTCATCACTACCACTTTATTTATCATAGCTTAACCTTGATAAGGAGTGTCACTGGACGAACTTACTGGGTTTATTCCTCACTGGATTACAGACACATACTAAAGATGTGCATGCTGTTGTAATGGCAGCCATCATCTCTGGTGAGTGTTCATTTCACTGGGATGCGGTGGCTGACCTCTGAGCATTCGGCATGAGACTACATGTTCACTTCAGGAGGTGTTCCAGATGGTTTCACTTTATTGCTGCACTGGACTTTTCAATTAAGTCTTTACTGCTTCATTGGACTTTCCAAATAAGTCTTTCTGCTCCTATCATGGAGGAGTACATTCACAAATTGAAGACTTGTTTCACTTTATTTAGATTTATTGTTTATTTATTTTTGGTGCTACACATCTTTTTTACATTGTTTATATAAGTTGGGTATATTGCTTATTTGTAACAGCAGCTACTTCACCACAGTGCAGAGCCATTTTTTGATTTTCTATTATTTAAAAAAAAAATATAGTTATAACTATATAATAATTGTAAGAACTATACCAATGTATTCTTTGTGCCTATTCATTTGGTAATAACTTTTGTATTACTTAAAATAGCATATTGTTTTTAGGGGAACAATCTAGACTTTCTTTTGGTGGCTTTTTATTCAATGATTTATTTTGTTTTGTATCTTAAAAACAAAAGCAAGTAAAAAATAAAAAGCATTTTTTTCCAGTTGTTATCAATATTTGGTTTGAAATATCAAATTTGATTGTAGATACCAAGTGAAAATTTTGTTCTATGACTTGTCCCACTTGGGCAACTTTAGGTTCTAATGAGGCAGACCTGTACTCACTGGGAATATGTATGCACATAGGCCTCAGCAGGGTTAACATGCTTGAGCTGAAATATGTGGCCATTTATCGGTGTTAGAACAATGACTGAGAGCACATACAGACAATAAGAGATTATAATGAGACAAGACTCAAAACCCAATACTGCATGAAATGTGTGTGAAGTTAGATCACAGTAAATCAATGGGTTAGTCAGTAACCTTTAACAGAAGTTTGATTTAGAAATATCAATTGAAGCTGCTGTTTAGCGAGAGCCAGAAATGTAACATCTATCCAGAAAATTTGATAGCTTCAAAATGTAAGAATTAGCGTGAAGACATAGGGCAGACAGAATGAACACATTGGCAAAAGTTTCCAAGTCTCCCTCCAAAGAATCTTATTTCCTGATAAAACAATTTGTGTGAGATGAAGAGAAGTTGGAAAGGGTGTTGGATGTAAACGGATTTAGCAGTAAAAAAAAAATGCTCTAAGAAGATTATCCTTAAAATGTATAGAAGGAACATCAATTATTTAGGGTTCCTATTCTTTATAGGCTTACTGCACTAGGATATGCCAAGTCCAACAACTGCAATGGTAATCTTCATTGTGCCTAGTAGACCAAAATATAGGATCTGATGCTGATGGTGACAACTGTTGGTGCCCTTTTTTCTTTTCCTTTCTTACATCAACATAGTTAAGCCCCGTACACACGGGCCGAATGTCGGGAGACAAAGACTGGTTAAAAAACGAACAGCCGACATTCGGCCCGTGTGCATGTCGGTCTGTCTGACAGATGCCGGCCGTTTGACCAACTTCTGACGGACATGCATTCTGGAAAACAAGCCACTAACCGCTCCCCAATCAGCGCTCTCAGCAAATAGCGTAGATCGCTGATCGGAGTCTTCTGGAGGGGGAAATCGCTGAACTAACATCAAATGGTTAGTACAGCGGCTCCGACCCGCTGTATTGCACAGAAAAAAACTGTAGTGTGTACCCAGCTTTAAAGTGGTATTAAAGGGAAAGCATTTTTTACCGTATTGCATTCCCTGCATTAAGGTAAATATATTCCAGTACTTGTATCACCCCCTCACCCCCTAAATATTTACCGGAGTCCCCACTCGATCCAGCAGTGTGCCCATCTTCAGCATCTCTCTCTCCTCTCTCCCCTCTTTCACAAGGAAGAAGGGCAGCAGCAGGAGCCATTGCCTCCTGCTGCTGTCAATCAAATCCTGTAAACAGAGAACAGGGGGTGGAGCCATACCACACTGTTTGTGTCTATAGACACATAGAGCATGGCTCAGGAGTGTGCCCGCATGAGTGCCCCTATGGGAAGCAGATTCCTATGGTGGTACACAGAGAAGAGGAAGAGCCAAGAGTGCCATAGAGGGACCCCAGAATAGGAAGATAGGGACTGCTCTGTGCATTACCAAATAAGTATAACATGTTTAATATTTTAATTAAAAAAAAACTTTACAACAACTTTAAAGAGTCAAAGCCCAAATGAACCCCCAGTTTTTACATTGCATGTGCTTTAATCACTTCAGCCCCAGAAGGTTTTACCCACTTCCTGACCAGGCCATTTTTGGCGATAGGGCACTGCGTCGCTTTAACTGACAATTGCGCGGTCGTGCGACACTCTACCCAAATAAAATTGATGTCCTTTTTTCCCACAGATATTGCTTTATTTTGGTGCTATTTGATCACCTCTGGGTTTTTTTTTGCACTATAAACAAAAAAAGACCATCAATTTTGATTAAAAAAAAACAATATTTTTTACTTTCTGCTATAATACATATCCAAAAAAAAGTAAAAGAACTAATTTCTTCATCAATTTAGGCCAATATGTATTCTGCTACATATTTTTGTTAAAAAAAAATCCCAATAAGCGTTTATTGATTGGTTTGCGCAAAAGTTATAGTGTCTACAAACTACGGGATAGATTTAGGGACTTTTATTTAATTTTTTTACTGGTAATGGCGGCGATCTGCGATTTTTAGCGGGACTGAGACATTGCGGTGGACAAATCTGACACTAAGTGACTCTTTTTGGGAACCAGTGACACAAATTCAGTGACCAGTGCCAAAAAAAAATGCACTGATCCCTGCATAAATGACACTGGCAGGGAAGGGGTTAACACTAGGGAGCGACCAAGGGGTTAAATGTGTTCCTTGGGAGGAGTTTCTAACTGTGGGGGGAGTGGATTCACTGGAGGAAAAGAGAGATCTTGATTCAGCTTAGCCTTTCCTCCCTGACAGATCAGCGTTGTGTTTACATCGACACACCACTGATCCGTCTCTCCTGTGAACGTTCAGCAGGTCGTGGCAGCCATCATGACCAATGGACCCACTGATTGGCTCCCGCTGTGTCCAATCACAGCGGGAGCGACGTGCGCGCCCTCTAAACCGCATGCACAAAATCACGCACAGGTACGTAATTTTGCGCACCTGGGCCTCCTTGCCGCAGTAAATGTACATGGGGTGGTCTGGAAGCGGTTAAAATAAAAAGGTTTTCAATGTCTTACAGTTTGATTCTTTGATTGGCGTGCTCTAGCTCTGGCTCAGCAGGGGGCTCGTCGGACCTCTACAAAGAGACCATTGCTTCCATACAGAGATCAAGGGTTCCACTCAGTAGCATGCTGGCAGGAGACGGGCTGTTCTATTCATGTTGTGCCGTACTCCAGACGACGTCATCTTATGACGCACGTCAGGTGGCCAGGACGTGCTGATGTCATCGCGTTTGACCTCCTGAGCGAACGGCATTCGCATTCCGGCCAGCTTACATCCTGTTTTTATCTTTTCGTTTTGGTTTACTGCCCGCGTTGAGTCCTGTTTTGATGCCCTCTGAGTTCCAAGACACTGGCTGGGTGTTTAGCCGCAAGCTGTCCTTTCCTTGCCTTCTGGTAAGCGTGCACTTCTCACGGTGATCATCACTAAATGGTGATGGAAGATTGCACATTTATATCACATAATCATAGTGGATGATTTGGACTTTGTTTTTTATTAAGTTTCACAATCACTTTTTGATATTCTGATATCACATTCCTTTGGATTTTCATATATTTACACATGTTGTTTGTTGTCACTCCTATTTTGATTATCTCTACATTCATGTACATTTATTTTTACTTCGTTTAGCACTGGTTTATTACTAGTGGTCTCACTGTCTAGCACAGCTATTTTCTCCACATAAAATAAAAAGGTGTTCAATGTCTTACAGTTTGATTCTTTGATTGGAGTGCTCTAGCTCTGGCTCAATAGGGGGTTTGTTGGACCTCTACAAAGAGACCATTGCTTCCATACAGAGATCAAGGGTTCCACTCAGTAGCATGCTGGCAGGAGACGGGCTGTTCTATTCACGTTGTGGCTTATTTTTATTGAAGGAAATGTATGAGTTTTTTTTATGCACCTGGTATATATTTATCTGATTTAAGCTAAAGGTTCAGCTAAGCTTTAAAGTGATACTAAACCCTCATAGTAAAATGCATAATAGTGCTGTACACCTTAGGGCTTACTGTGAATTATTTGTGTCTTCCTTCCAAATACTGTTGTTTCTTTGAGTCCCCCTGCTGAAAATGTCCTGCTTCCTGCTTGGTGGTTTGGGATGTCTCCTTCACCTACAGGGGTCCTTAGGAGACACCTTTGCCCACTGACACCTATATGTACCTTCCATTAGCCGTTTGCAACCATAAAGCATAAAGCCACTCCCCTGCTCCTTCCTTCTCCCAGCTTGCAATTGTCAGCTCAGCTCGAGTCTGCACTGTCCCTAGTAAAGGAAAGTGGTGATGTAATCAGGATATGCACTTCCCTACATGGGTGTTTGGGGAATTGGCACCCTTGGACCTGGAGCCAGTTGCCATAAAAAAAATGTAAAAGTAATTTTGGCACACAAATAAAGAAATATGTAATGGTGGCTGTGTTATTGACTCCCCCAGGGCACATTGCATTAAAAACATTGGAGGCTTTGCTATTAATTTAAAATAGCAAAAATGTAAAATAATGCATTTGGGTGGCAAAAATATGAATGCAATCTATACACTGGGGGGAGAACCTCTGGGGGAATCTAGGATGGAAAAGGACCTGGGGGTCCTAGTAGATGATAGGCTCAGCAATGGCATGCAATGCCAAGCTGCTGCTAACAAAGCAAACAGAATATTGGCATGCATTAAAAGGGGGATCAACTCCAGAGATAAAATGATAATTCTCCCACTCTACAAGATTCTGGTCCGGCCGCACCTGGAGTATGCTGTCCAGTTCTGGGCACCAGTCCTCAGGAAGGATGTACTGGAAATGGAGCGAGTACAAAGAAGGGCAACAAAGCTAATAAAGGGTCTGGAGGATATTAGTTATGAGGAAAGGTTGCGATCACTGAACTTATTCTCTCTGGAGAAGAGACGCTTGAGAGGGGATATGATTTCAATTTACAAATACCGTACTGGTGACCCCACAATAGGGATAAAACTTTTTCGCAGAAGAGAGTTTAACAAGACTCCTGGCCACACATTAAAATTAGAAGAAAAGAGGTTTAACCTTAAACTACATAGAGGGTTCTTTACTGTAAGAGCGGCAAGGATGTGGAATTCCCTTCCACAGGCGGTGGTCTCAGCGGGAAGCATTGATAGCTTCAAGAAACTATTAGATAAGCACCTGAATGACCACAACATACAGGGATATACAATGTAATACTGACATATAATCACACACATAGGTTGGACTTGATGGACTTGTGTCTTTTTTCAACCTCAACTACTATGTAACTATATATGTAACTATCTAAACCCAATCACTAAAATCTTTATACTTTTTAACATGTTAATGTTATTTGAAGAGTAATTTTTAAATTTGCACATTTAATAAAATAACACCTGATGATCCTGTTATAAAGGTCCAGTTCAGCATCCTTCTGTATTAGACATACAATCATTTTATAACGGTAACTTTTTAACCACTTCAATTCCAGGCACTTAGACACCTTCCTGCCCAGGCCAATTTTCAGCTTTCAGCACTGTTGCAATTTGAATGACAATTGCGCGGTCATACAACACTATACCCAAACAAATTATTTATCATTTTGTTCCCACAAATCGAGCTTTCTTTTGGTGGTATTTGATCACCTCTGCAATTTTAATTTTTTGCGCAACAAATAAAAAAAGACCGAAAATTTTGAAAAAGAACAAGTTTTTCTTTTTTTATGTTAAATTTTTTTGTAAATAAGTACATTTTCGTCTTCAATTATAGGCACTAATATGGCTGCACTAATATGGACGCGAATGAGAAAAAGCTGATCACCGGCTCTTCCTGTTTACATCGTGATCAGCCGTGATTGGTCACGGATGATCACGTGGTAAAGAGCCTCCGTCGGAGGCTCTTTACCGAGATCAGTGAAGTGGTGTGTCAGACTGACACACCGCACCACCAATCGCCACGATGCGCGCCCCCACGGGAGCGCGGCAGCTGTTATCCTGCAGGACGTCATATGACGCCCAGTCAGGATAACGCAACCACCGCCCGGCTGTCATTCTGCTATAGGCCGGACGGGAAGTGGTTAGTTTTTTCCAGGAACTAATTTCAGAATGTTTAGAAGTAATTTAGGAACTTTGCAATAAGTAGTTTATGTGGAAGGTTAGCATGCACTTTTACAACTTAACCCCTTTAGGATCATCCACCCACATTGTACTGCGGATTGGCAGCTCCTACAGGCACACACCCTGATTCTGCCCCACCCCTGCTGACTCCTGGTGTGATTGGTGTCATTTTGTCAGCAGGTCCCAGCCAAGGATTCATGGCTGAGACCTGCTTGATTACCCCAAGATTTTAACCCCTTCCCAGCCAGTGTCATTAGTACAGTGACAGTGTATAGTACCAATTATTTGTGTCACTGGTGCTGTCAGTGTCAGTTTAGTCTGTTCCCTCCCAGTGACAGTTAATGTCAAATTGTCCAGTGCACTATCACAGTCCCCCTATAAGTCGCTGATCGCCGCCATTATCAAAAGAAATAAATACAAATTCCAGATATACAGTATACCCTAGATTGTAGACACTATAACGTTCACACAAACCAATCAATATACACTTATTGTGATTTTTTTTCTTACCAAATACATGCAGCAGAATACATTTTGGCCTAGATTTATGAAGAAATTTGAATTTTTTTATTGGATATGTTTCATAGCAGAGTTTTTTTTCAGCATTTTTTATTTTTTTTTCATTTATATAATAATAAAAAAAATTGGTAATCCAATACAACCAAAAGAAAGCTATATTTGTGTGGAAAAATGTAAAATTCATTTGTGTGCATTATTGTATGACTGCGCAACTACTAGTTAACCACTTCTGCACGCCGATATACATCCTAACTTTGAAGAGGAATATTGTTGTTATGGCAGCAGCTAGCTACCATAACCCCAGTGTCCTCTTCTTTGGCCGGCGGTCTGGTTTCCGAAAAAAAAACAATTTAAACGCCCCCCCCCCCCCCCGTCCCACCGAGCTCACGTGCAGAAGCGAACGCATACATGAGCAGCGCTCGCATATGAAAGCGGTGTTCAAACCACCCATGTGAGCTATCGCCACGATCGGTAGAATGAGAGCAATAATTCTAGCCCTAGACCTCCTCTGTAACTCAAAACATGCAACCTGTAGAATTTTTTAAATGTCGCCTATGGAGATTTTTAAGGGTAAAAGTTTGTCGCCATTCCACAAGTGGGCGCAATTTTGAAGCGTGACATGTAAAAAATGTGCTCAGTCAGTAATTTTTTCATGTTTTATCAAAAAACGCTGCGTGAGGTTGGCAACACTGCTTGTGGGCAACTCACTGTCATATTTATGAGGTGTCCTACCATAAGTAAATACAAATGATGGTTTTGCATATAGTATATTACGGATTCCTATGAGTATGTTGAGATACAGATCTTGTAATAAAATATATTCATACTAATGTTAATGCCAGCTACATTTCCTGATACGGTAATAAAAATGTAGATAAATGTTGTGGCTAATTACCACATTTGTATTTGTAATGATCTAACTAAGCTAAGGTACATAAGGTATCAAATATAATACTCATGCAATTTCTTCATGATGTAATTTTTCAAAGTCTCCAGACAAACCTGATTGATCTCATCAATATCTATTTAGCTGTCTAACAAATTGCTTAATAGTGTATGAAGACCTTTTTTTCCTACCATAAAATTATGGTGGTAGCTATAGCAACAAATTACATATTTGGCTTACGCTAAAACAAAGGCAGACAGAACCTGATTGGCTGGTGCATGGACTCATTTCTCTTTTTCTCAATTATTATTCTATTAAAGCAGACCTAGAGTCAGATATACACTAATTAGCCATAGCTGTATGATCAAACAGATAATATTGAGTATTATGTGGGTAATCATAGTCCCCCTTTTGCCATCAAAACAGCCCTGGCCCACTGAGGCATGGGCTCCACTAGACCTCTGAATGTATACTCAGGTATCTGGCACCAAGCCATCAGTACCAGATTCTTTTATATCCTATAGGTTTTGAGGTGTGGTATCCATGGATCTGACTTTTTTTTTCAGCACATCCCACAGATGCTCAGTTGGATTGAGAACTGGAGAATTTGGAGACCAAGGTCAACACCTCAAACTCATTGTGTTCCTCAAACCATTCTTGAACCATTTTTACAGTGTAACAGGGCACATTGTCCTGCTGAAAGAGAACACTGCCATCAAGGAATACCATTTTCATGAGGGGGTGTACTTGGTCAGCAACAATGTTTAGTTAGGTGGTACATGTCAAAGTAGCATCCATATGAATAGCAGGCCCAAAGTTTCCCAGCAGAACATTGCTCAAAGTATCACATCACCTCCGGTGGCTTGCTTTCTTTCCATACTGCATCCTGGTGCCATCTCTTCCCCAGATAAGTGATGTATATGCACCCAGCCATCCACATGATGTAAAAGAAAACATGACTCATCAGACCAGGTCACATTCTTCCATTGCTCCATGGTCCATTTCTGATGCTAATATGTTCATTGAAGCTGCTTTTGGTCATAGACATGGGTCAGCATGGACACTTTGATGAGCCTGCAGCTATGAAGCCTTATGCACAACATACAGAACATTTTTTCTGCTTTTATTGCATCAACTTCAGAGATAACATGCTCACTTGCTGTCTTATATATCCTGCCCAGTTTCATATGCCATTGTAATGAGACAATCAATGTTTTTCACTTTACGTGTAAAGTTATGGTTGATTGGTGTATGTTTCATGTTCTTTTCGTGCCTGTAAGTAATGTATCAGTTGATGCTTACAGGTGTTTAGGACCTCGTCCAAAGATTACAGTACTGATCCTTGTACATGCCACTAACTGGCCTGGCAACAGTCAATTAAAAAATTCACTGAGCCAAGTGAAAGATTATCAGCCAGAGACTGCATCCCATCAGGTGCTGTTGCTGTTCAGGCATTCAGACAGCCATGGGTGAGCAGCTTTCAGAATACAATAGTTGGCAGTGTAGATTCTTCCATCCACAGTGTTTAATAATTTGTAACTCCTTTGAGACTTGATATTAAATGTTTTTAGGTAACTTACGCATTGTGGCTTGTACTATGCATATATTTCAATTAACCACTTGAACATCGGAAGGTTTTACCCCCTTCATGACCAGGGCATTTTCTTGCTATTTAGCACTGTACTATTTTAACCGCTTGTCGATTGCCTCATGCAGATATACTGTGGCAGAATGGTACGGCTGCCCAAAACCGCGTACGGGTACATCGTCCCCTTTAAGAGCCGCCAGAGGGCGCTCATGCACGCCTGCTGCATGGCGGGGGACCTGATGCATGTGGCTGGCCACACGCGATCACCGCTGGCCATGAGTGATCGCGTGCATGAGAGCCAGCACAGGGATTTGTGTGTGTAAACACACAAATCCCTGTTCTGTCAGGGGAGAGGAGACCTATCATTTGTTCCTACTAAGTAGGAACAATGATAGGTCTCATCCCCTAGTCAGTCCTATCCCCATACAGTTGGAAAACACTGAGGTAACACACATTTACCCCTTGATTGCCCTCTAGTGTTAACCCCTTCCCTATCAGTGACATTTACACAGTAATCAGTGCATTTTTTTTTAGCATCGATCGCTGTATAAATATCAATGGTCCCACAAATGTGTCCAAAGTGTCCTAGCTGTCCGCTGTAATGTCACGGTACCGCTAAAAATCACAGATCGCCACCATTATTAGTTAAAAAAATAAAAATGCCATAAATCTTTCCCATAGCTTGCAGACTCTATAACTTTTGTGCAAACCAATCAATATGCGCTTAATGCGACTTTCTTCATAAATTTAGTCCTCTATATTTCTTTGGTATAAAATAATAACCCAAATCAGTGTATTATTTAGTCTAGGTGAAAGTTTATAGAGTCTACAAACTATGGTGTATATATGTGTGTGTATATGTATATATATATATTTGAGAATTAATCAATCCTGATGCACTAAAAGTCCTATCTAATTTCCTGTGGCCCTAAAATGCCAGGACTCCCACAATAACCCTTTTTGAAAGGTAGACAGTCTAAGGTATTTAGTAAGAGACATGGCAAGTGTTTTGAAGTTTTTTTGTCACAATTTTTTGGAAAATGAAAAACATTAAATACAATTTGGATTTTTTTTCACATTTTTTACATACTGTTACTAGCACTTTTTAAATATTTTTTTCAGAGTAGTTTAGTGACACTGTACTGTACTACTCTGGGTGGGGGAGGTGATCAGATATTTTTTTGTTACACTGTTATTGCTTATGACAGTTATGATCACTGTTATAAGCATTTGTTTTAACTGTCATGAATGGCTTTCTATTGTGATCTGTGATTGGCTGTGATTGCTAATCACATGGTACAGGGGGCCAAGTACCATGTGATAGCTGTGGGCCAATCATAGCATCAAAATAGCAAGCAAACAATCATGAATGGAATCTATTGATGACTGTTGTGTTTACATGTAATCATGTAATCACTATTATTGGTCACCACATGATACGACACCCGCTCACAGCGGCCGGGTACCGAGCTCTATGATTTGCTGTGTCCACCAATCATGGAATCATGCCGCTGCATGCCCCTGGTGGCAAACCATTGCACATGTTAAGCTTATTCAGTACATTGCGGTGCCTGCATCTGCCGCCTGCTTGCAATAGATGTACTGTGGGCGGGCGCAAGTGGTTAAGAATGAAACCTTTGCATTTCAGCTTACTCTTCTGACACATTTCACCTCCCGAACATTTCTAATATTTATGAAGAATTTTCACTGCGCTTAGGCTCTAAAAAGGAGCTAGCATAAAATGTTGGCAACGATGTAAACATAAAAAGAAAAATATGCAGTGCTAAAAGACAGGTAAAACAAAAAAGTTCATAAGTGTCCTCAGACACTAGGACCTCAAAGCATCACATCTTACCCCAAAGTATGGAACACTAGATTATAGGTGGTCAAACAGGCACAATAATATTCCACTAGCTGGTCTCCTCTCCTCCGAAGTAGCATGCAAATGGATCCTGTATCTCCCTCAGAGTTGGTAAATCCACAGGTTTCCTTGTCAAAAGAAGTTTATTGAGTAAACAATGTTATAAAGATACATAAAGTAAGTTTACAAGGATCTATGAAGTAAGCTCATTGTTTTACAGTAGGGTTTATATAGGTAAATATCATGAAATTTCAAATATTAAACATTGTGTTCACGTAAACCTAAATTAAAGATATATATCATTTCCTTAGTTACTTTTTGTAGGTATTTAAATGATTTATACCTACTATACATATTGTTTACAAGTAGAGTGTATATAGGTCAAATAAATTCTGATAATGAGCTTTAATCGTAAGGTGGAGAAAAGGAAAGAGAAAGAAGAAAGGGTAGAAAGGTAGAGGTATGGTCCACAAGGTTGTCCCGCTCGTCAGTTTATTATTCTTTTTAGTTCTCTTTGAAGCCTTAGAATGGGTGTCTCTGTAAGTCATTTAATCTGTTACCATGGCAACAGGACAGAGTCATTGAAGTTTGACAGGAACTGTTGTTTTATCCAAGGATGCCAAAGTTTTTCAAATTTTGGAATTTGATTTTGATCGATGGCTACCATCTTAGCATGGGATATTGTATTATTCATTCTGTGAATTGTTTCTGCTAGTACCAATGTAGGAGATTTCCATGCCTTGGCCACTGTTTGTTTTGCAGCCGTTATTAGTTGGATCATAAGTTTGAATTGAGAGAGTGTTAACCATTCCGGTTTTAGATTAAGTAAAGTTAAATATGGATCTGGTTGTATTATTTTTTTAAATATTTTAGATGCAATCACGAAGACTTCCTTCCAGAAGGTTTGGATTACTGGGCACGTCCACCATATGTGTAAATATGTGCCTATTTCTGGGCATCCTCGAAAACAAAGAGCTGAGGTATTAGGTGAATATTTTGCCACTCTAGCGGGTACAAGGTACCAGCGAGTTAGGACTTTATAATTTGTCTCCAGCGCTAAGATGTTGGGTGAAGATGACTTAGATGTGAGCCATATGTTAGACCAGTCCGTGTCTTCTAAAGTTCGTCCCAGGTCCTCCTCCCACCTCTGAACGTAAGAGGGTCTATTAAGATTTGCTACTCCATATAATTGATTATAAAGTGATGAAATTGTACCTTTAGCAAATGGATCTTTTGTACAGATTGATTCAAAAATGGATAATTGGGATAATGGTGTATCCCCCTTTAGGAATGGTGTATAGAAATGTTTGATTTGGAGATATCTAAATATCTCGGAGTTTGGTAGATCATATTTTTCTCTAAGCGATGGGAATGAAAGGAATGATTTAGATGCTATGAAGTCATTTAGTGTCTGAATGCCTGATGTTGTCCAAGCTTTAAAAGAATTTGGGTAGATCCATGCCGGATAAAAGGCCGGATTTCTGATAAAAGAAAGGAGAGGATTGTGTGGAGATTGTAACTGATATTTGGTTTTTAGTTTATCCCAGAGAGATAAGAAGTGTTTAGTTATGGGATTATGAATTTTAAAGCGGTCTTTAGGATCAAGCCATAATACATTTGATATTAATAGAAGGTCATTTTCTGAAGCCTCTATAAATACCCATAATGGGATTTCCTGTTTTGCATGGTATTTGGACAGACTGGCCAAATGTGCTGCTCTGTAGTAGTTAGTAAAATTAGGGTATCCCAGGCCTCCTTTATTTTTGGGAAGATGTAGTGTGTGTATAGGTATACGTGGTTTAGAAGAGCCCCATATAAACGAATTTGCTCTTTTTTGTACTATTCTCAAAAAATAGGAAGGAATTGGAATAGGAGGACTCTGAATAGATAAAGCAATTTGGGTAGAATAGTCATTTTGATTGCATTAATCTTCCCTATCCAGGATAAAGGAAGTTGAGACCATTGTTTTATTAGATTTGTGATCTGTCTTAATACAGGAGGATAATTGGTTGAGAATAAGTCAGAATGAGATGCTGTTAAATGAATTCCAAGATATGGGATTGATTTTTCTGTCCATGTGAATGGGAGTGCAGCCCTAGCCGGGATCAATTCCATGTTTGTGAGTGAAATATTAAGCACTAGGCATTTCTTAGGATTAATCATAAGGCCGGATAGGGCTGCAAATCCATCAAGAGCTGGTATTAAGTTAGGACCAGAGACCTGTGGTGATGATAGAAAAATAATATATCGTCTGCAAATATACATAATTTGTGTGTAATACCCCCTACTTCAATGCCAGTTATAGTTCGGTTTGTTCTGATGTATTGGGCCATGGGTTCGAGTATAAGGGCAAATAATAAGGGAGATAATGGGCAACCCTGTCGGGTACCTCTTTCGATATTAAAGGCTTCAGATTTGTATCCAGCATATTTTATATAGGCTTTGGGTTTATTATATAATGCTTTGATCCATGTTAAAAAGTGGGGTCCAAAACCCCATTTTTGTAACGAATATTGCATATATTGCCAGGATACTGTGTCAAATGCCCTCTTAATATCGAGAGATAGAAAACATAAAGGGATTTTCCGTTTTTTAGCAATATGTGCCAATAACACTGCCCTGCGTATATTATCGCCTGCCTGTCTATTTGGCATGAAGCCTACTTGATCTCTATGTATTAATTTTCCTATAATGCTATTGAGGCGTTTTGCTATTATTTTTGCTAATAATTTAATATCGAGGTTTAACAGAGAGGCCGATAATTCACACAGGAAGTATCATCAGAAAGGGGTTTTGGGATCATACAAACAATTGCCATTAGTGTTTCTTGCCGAAAAGAATGTCCATCTAGAAGTTTGTTAAAAGTTTCAGTGAGAATGGGAGAGAGTATTTCAAATCCACAGGTTTCATGCATCAAAATAAGAGCAGACAACTCCTCATGGTGCAGTATATCTACACAATAAAACATTTATTTCAGATATGTCAGAATACTCACATTTAAAACTAATAAAACAAGCATGTTCTAAAGTCTATAGACGGATGTTTCCAACCCACAAGATATCCGCGGTCCACGAGTGTAGTGACGTGACACTAGATCGCAGGCTCCACCCTACGCATTTCGTCTAATAGGAATGTCATCAGGGGTTCATTCATGTTCTGCACCTGGCTAAGACATTAGCTAAATCTCTAGTTTTCCACATCAGTAAACAAAATCCCACATTCAGCTAACAGGGATATCTAAAGGTATATAGCTAGCTTTACTCCTTTGACTTAATGTGGAGGGGTGCAATAGTTGGCTGGGAATATTTTTAACAGGAGGTAATACAGTGCCATTCAGGTTACGCAGCAAGCATAAAATTGGCTCTTTGGTTCAAAGAACTATTTGCTGTTAACAAAATGATCATTATGAGGGTGGGGCTGAGGGATAAGTGCCTCAAAAGCTAAAAGTGTATTTATCTTTTACAGATGGCAAAAACTAGAGATTTAACTAATACAGTAGCTTAGCCAGGTACAGAACGCGAATATCAAGATAAAAATTACAGACGTTTGAGAAGTAAACTGTATCCATTGAGTACAATGAAGTTCATATGTTTCATTCTTAATTTAGGAGTATAGTTACTACCAGCACTAACAGGTAAGTTACCAATAACATTTAATATCAAAAGTCTCAGAGGAGCTATAAATTACAGTAAGTGACTTTTCTATAATTTTGAAGCTAGCTCTTTTAGTAGTCAAGCTGTTTCTGTTTGCAAACCACACAAGCACCCTTAACCCAACTGCTGCTTTATTGACACAATCTTCTCCATTCCTACTGCTTGTAATTGAATCTCCCACTGCTTAATTGGAAATGGAATGACTGTGTAACCTTATTTGAAACATTTTTAGGAGCAAGTTGGAACAGCAAAGCTTACTTTTAAATACACAATCATATTAATAAATATGGTAAATGGGAAATCTCTTTGCTTGGACCGTAGTTGTAATCTCCTCTGTAAATGAATACAAATGCTGATTATGTTTAAATTACTATGAGCCCACAAGACATATTTATTATTGTAAACCAATTGTAAAAGCTCTCAGAAAGTACCAGCAGGGCATACATAAGATGAAAAAAATATTTTATGGTGAATTAAAAATCTTTTTTTTATGTTCTCAAAGAAATTAAACGCAAACTTGTCATTGACATATTCTTATATTAACCACTTCCCACCCGCCGGCCGTCCTCGACTTTTTGCGGGTATATCTGAATGATGCCTGCAGCTACAGGCATCATTCAGATATCTGCTTTTTCAGCCAGCGATTCCCTACACCACAAGAATGATCATAGCGGCTGTTCCGCCAATTGTACTCACGGGCAGTGAGAGGGGATGCCCCCCTCCCGCCACACTCTGGTGCTTCTACCGACTCAACAGTGAGTCAGAGAAGGGATCCGCCGGCCCCGGATGTTTACCATAGAGATTTCTGACGGACCAGATGGTCGCCGGAGTCTCTAAGATCATTCGGAGGCCGGGCGCGATGTTATGACGTCACATCCGGCCTCTGCATTCAAACAAATGGCGCAGCCTCGGCTGGGAAGCTGAGATCGTTTTTTTTTTTTATTTCAGGCTTCCCAGCCTAGAGGTGAGATGTGAGGACTTATTGATCCCATATCTCACTGTAAAGGGGAGAGATCATGCCATATGCCTATTACAAAGGATGTTTACATTCCTTGTAATAGGTATACAAATGATACATTTTTTTTTTTTAAAGTGTCAAACTAAAAAAAAAAAAGTAAAATCAACAATAAAAAATAAAAATAAAATGAAAGCGCCCCTGTCCCCGTATGTTTGCATGCACAAGCAAATGCATACGTATGTCCCGCCCACATATGAAAATTGTGTTCAAATCACACATGTGAGGTATCGCCGCAAATGTTACAGCGAGAGCAATAATTCTAGCCCTAGACCTCCTCTGTAACTCAAAACATGTAACCAGTAAAATGTTGTGCCTGTGGGGATTTTTAAGTACTTAAGTTTGGCACCATTCCACGAGCGTGTGCAATTTTGAAACGTGACATGTTAGGTATCTATTTACTTGGCGTAACATCATCTTTCATGTTAAGCAAAAAAATTGGGTTAACTTTACTGTTTTTTTTTTTTTTTTAAAGCACAAAACTGTTTTTTTTCTAAAAAAAAAAGTGATCGAAAAATTGCTGCGCAAAAGTTGCAAGGACCGCCATTGTATTCTCTAGGGTCTTTGCTAAAAATAATATATAATGTTGAGGGTTCTTTGTAATTTTCTTGCAAAAAAATATGATTTTTACATGTAGGAGAGAAATGTCAGAATTGGCCTGGGTGGCAAGTGGTTAAAGTCTGACCGATGTTGCAAGGAAAAGTCGGATGGGAAGTCGTGGGACTTTCATGTCAAAGCAGTGTAAACCTGGCCTAAATGTTATACAATGCAACTTGTGTGCAACAGTTGTCCATTATCACTGGTCCAAGTTGTATCCATGTTGTACCCATCCAAATTTGCACTTCAAAGTCGGCGCAACTTTGGAAAAAAAAAATTGGGCTAACTTTACTGTTTTGTTTTTTTTTAACGCACAAAATTGTTTTTTTTTTCCAAAAAAACTGTTCAAAAAATTGCTGTGCAAATACTGTGCGAGATAAAAAGTTGCAACGACCGCCATTGTATTTTCTAGGGTCTTTGCTAAAAAAGATATATAATGTTTGGGAGTTATATGTAATTTTCTAACAAAAAAATTATGATTTTTGCATGTAGGAGAGAAATGTCAGAATTGGCCTGGGTGGCAAGTGGTTAATGTTACCAAATACTGCAAAGATATAGAACAAAATAAATGAAAAGGGAAGGAAAAAGATACTGTAAGTGTTGGGCGTTGAACGGTCACCTCCAGACATAGATGATATTGCAACAGGATATAAAAATATATAATTTATTTAAAATAGGAAATGGAGAAAATGCATACATATATAGGGAGGAAGAAAATCTACACCACTATCAAAGAACAATGATATATGTACAAAAAAATTGTTACATAAAAGCAATCGCTATCGTCATGGTTTGCGGTTAATATACATATCCACTTCTTCAAGGCGTTGTTGCTTGTTGATTTACTCAAAATCTAATGGCCGTCTGAGGCATCCGGATTAAGGGGATACCGAGAAGAAAAACACATGCCATATGTAAAGTCCACATAGCAGGGAAAGCGCTCCTAATTTGTAGAGCTATTGTGGTCATCGCTTAAAGGATAAATCCAAATGAATAAGAATAATGAGTCTTCAAATGAAAAAGGATATCAATGAATATATTCCTATAGTTAGTGGGACTCAGTTTCAACATGTGTCCGATGGATCCAGCAGCTTCAATAAATAGATATATTCTAGTATACACAACAGGCACTGGTAACGTATGAGATACCCCATGTGTAAATCCTGGAGGAAAAGGGAGCCATGAGGGATACTGCACCTACTGCGACGTCCACCCGACGTGGAACAACTCTGGGTCTCCTCGAGAGATCCTCGGAAGTTGTACTTCGCAGTAGGAGCAGTGTCCCTCATGGTTCCCTTTTCCTCCAGGATTTACATGTGGGGTATCTCTCATACGTTACCAGTGCCTGTTGTGTATACTAGAATATATCTATTTATTGAAGTTGCTGGATCCATTGGACACATGTTGAAACTGAGTCCCACTATCTATAGGAATATATTAATTGATAACCGTTTTCATTTGAAGGCTCATCATCCTTATTCATTTGGATTTATGCTTTAAGCGATGACCACAACACTTATCCTTTTGCTTTCCTTTTCATTTATATATTTAGGGTTGGCACTCCACGACAGTTTTATCTAACAAGACAGGTGGGCCTTGACTATATATATATATATATATGTGTAGGAAGGCCAGTATGGTGGCCTGAATTTATGGAAGGAGCCCCAGGTCCTTGCCACATTTCGGTACATAATTAAAAAATGCAGCGCTAAACAATAATATAACTAAAACAGCCTACATAAGTCCATGTAAGAGTATTAGTTGAACAATGTGATGGAAAATTAATAAGTCCAAAATGTAAAAATAGTGAATAAATCAAGTGTTAACTCATGTCCATACATAATAAGTAGGACGATAATGGATGGTTGGAGACCCACAAGACCCAGAGAATGTAGTGTAGATCCGTAAGGCTAGGCTGGCATCAACGATATTATACATCCAAACAATAAAGAAGATGGGTACTCTTACCAAAAGGAGTGGACAGTGGACTCCCCTGTCAGCGACATGGAGTCAATCAGGCAATGAGCCCCGTCGGGCTGTGAGAGGAAATCCAAGGTGTAGAAATGGACCAGATGAACTTCCATCACCAGGAATGCCAAGAAACACACGGTGGGTGCCAAGGATGGAGATTTCCAAGTGTGGAATGGCTGGGCAGCACTGGTCATCCAAAAAGAAAGTAATCTTGTCCGGAATTCATGTAAGAGAAAAAATCACCGCTTCCGCATGGTGCAGGTAAAAACAAACAATAAAAAGTAGTGATCACAAAATTAAGAACAAAGGCAGCATGGAGTAGGGGTACCGTCTGACGCGTTTCGACCAAATGGTCTTCAACTGGGGCAATAGCAGTCGAAACCAGTCGCATCCAAGATGCACCGATTCGTCATGGAATGCCTAAATTGTTTTGGCTGTATCCATACCTGTACCAGAGCTCGGTTCATTGTCAGTCGCAGAGGCGGTACAACCAATTCGAGCCTCGGTCAAGGTAAAAAACATTTCTGTCATTTCGTTGTTTCACACTGCGCTCCAATTCGAATCCAGATTTGTCCCGGTGTGCACCAATGTTTTTCGATTGCCTCATTTCAGTACATGCTCCAGAGCCCAGTTCGAGGTCAGTCGCAGTCGCAGCATGACCGAGCCGGACCTCTGTCATGGCAAGAGATTTCACTCATTTCGTGATCAAGGCAAACATTTCAAATCATTTTGTTGTCACTACACCACAAATCACAGTACAAATTACTACTTCAAGTCAGTTAGCAAACCCTTCACGAGTTATCACCTTTCATTTTCCTCCAGGTCAGTCAAAATTCAGTAGGTCCACCCTGCACCAGGTTGGACGATATCCCCCCAGGTAAAAAATAAAAATATATATATATAAAGGGAGAACACAAGTTGGGTAAGTATGGTTTAGGGAAATGAAGCAAACTTGAAATTCATGTCACCCCCAATAGGTTACAGTCAACCAAAAAACACGATCTCAAGGACAGGATCTCTTAACCAGATCAACCATGTCCCAGGCCGGCAGCGAAGACCTCACGGCCCCTCTGTCACCTTCTCCGGTTTCAGAGAGCGGTAGCGTGCAGTCCCTCAGGGGATGGACTATCCCCAAGTTGACGGCAGAGCTAAGACGCAGAGGCATGCCCTTCTCCGCTACAGCCAGGAAAGGCGAGCTCTTCAAGCTCCTCTTCCCTCCACCAGCTGCAGCAGGACCCAGTACCCAGCAGGCATCCCTCCAGTCGATATCCTCTGCCATCTCACAACTTCACACTATGGTGGCGTCCCTGTCTTCCTCGGTCACGGATGTACAAACCAGGGTGGCACTCCTGGAGGCTCGGCCGGCTGCAGCTATTCCCGACCCAACCGCAACCCAAGTTTTGACACCCCTTCCCGCAGGTACCACAGGGTGGAGCCTCATTGTCTACCCCTCCCATTTGGTTCCAACCAGCATCAGGAAGGACATTTTGGACGGCAGGGACGTCAACCTGGTCTCTCTCCTGATTTCTGTCCATGACCTGGCAGAAAATAAGGCCTATACCTGGGGTGATGTATCGGTGGTCCTTAAAGCCAAAGACCCCAGACTGAATCGGAAATTTGGCATGCTGAGGGATGTCCTATGTTCAGCCGCTCCCAGCAGAAGGGAAGAGCTGGACTTATACCTCCATACTGTAGTAGACCTGGGCTACAAGTATGGAGGATTTTCCTTCTATGACTACCACCATTCCTTTTCCGCAAAGGCAGCAGCCAGACTCACACAGTTTCAAACGACGACAAATTGGAGTCTCATGGACACAGGGCTGTTCTGTCGCCATTTTGCAGGCTTACGCTCACCCCTGTGTGCGATTTGCCAATCCTCCACTCACACTGCCATCTGGTGCGCCAATGCGACAATCAGACGTCACTTTGGATTTCCCTCTACCTCCGGTGCACTTCAGGGTCAGTCGGCCCCTGTACAAATGCCTCAGGTGGACAAATTTGGACGCCCAGTCCAACCCGTGGGAGGGGCAGCCATCTGCAATAATTACAACTATGGTTCCTGCAACTTCAGTCAGTGCCGCCTTCTCCACATCTGCACCTTATGCCAAAGAGCGCATCCAAGAAACTTGTGCGAAGTCAAACAACAGAAGAGGGCATGACTAAGCCAGATCAACGTCTTGTGGCTAGGACTCTATCTCACCTCACACCCCACCCCCTCCCTGGCCACCTACCTTATCCAGGGATTCACAGTAGGGTTTCACACCGGCCTCATTTCACTACCCCACAGTACTTACGAAAGTAGGAATCTTCAGTCACCGGCCACTGACGAACAGGCCATAGATCAGCTTTTACAGACAGAGGTAGACCGAGAGTTCGTTATAGGCCCCTTTACTCAGCCCCCTTTCAGTACTTGGAGAGTCAGCCCTATTGGGCTTGTCAAGGGCAAGTTCTCAAATAAACTACGTTTGGTGTACGACCTGTCTGTGCCTCATTCTTCCCAAATTCCCAGTCTCAATTCCCTGATCCCCTCTGAAGAGTTCTCCCTAAAATATTCCTCCGTGGACAAGGCAATCCAAGCAATCATCAAAGCAGGTACAGGCGCCTGGCTCTCCAAAGCTGATATCTCGGATGCCTTCAAGCTCCTGCCTATCCACCCATCCCTTTGGTGCTGGCATGGCATCAAGTGGAGGGAGGCATACTATTTTGCCACAAAACTGACGTTCGGTTCCAAGAGTAGCCCTTGGCTCTTCGACACATTCGCTCAGTCCCTCGCTTGGATACTCTTGCACAAAGCTCAGTGCCAAGAAGTTATCCACTACCTGGATGACTTCTTACTAATTGAACCGCCCAGCAGGCCCCCAGGAGACCTCGACAAACTCAGAGTTGTGTTCAGAAATCTCAATGTTCCCATCGCTGAGCACAAAGTCGACGGCCCAGCACACAACATCACCTTTCTCAGGGTCAATTTAGACACCTGCACCATGCAGGCCAGTCTCCTCCTTGACAAACTAACCCATATTAGGGTGGTACTTCATAAATTCACCCACACCAGGGGGTGTACCAAAAAGCAGTTGCAATCTCTCCTGGGAATGCTTAATTTCGTCATGCGAATTATTCCACAAGGCCGCACCTTTGTGTCACGTCTGCTGAGATTTCTGTCAGAAACACAAGACCCTGATCAGATCCTAAATCTAGATTCCGCAGCTATAGCGGACCTATCTATGTGGGAGGAATTCCTGTCCGCCTGGAATGGCATATCCCTATTTATACCCATGGTTTCGGCCCTTTCACCCCAGGTGGTGACAGACGCTGCAGCTTCTACAGGCTTCGCGGCAATTTTTGGCCACCAATGGTTTTCAGGACCCTGGCCTCAACAGATACTGTTGATACCTGGCTTTACCCGAACATCCTCCCTCTTCGAGCTCTATCCCATAGTGGCAGCCGCACAGCTCTGGGGTCATCATTGGACAGGGCAAACTGTGGTCTTCACCACCGACAATCAGGCCACGGCAGACATTGTCAACAAAGGCAGGTCCAAGTCCCTATCAGTGATGTCCTTCCTGCGCAGATTGGTACAACTGTCTTTACAACATCAGTTTAACATCCACTGTTCATTTATGCCAGGTAAATATAATCTAGCTGATGACGCACTGTCCCTTTTTAATTACACCTCCTTTTTCAAACAGGTCCCCGAAGCCGATCCAGTGTCGGCCCCTATCCCTGTTTGGTCACAGCTGACCCTGGACTAATAGAACATTTATAAGGAGCAACCCAGCTCATCAACCACTCACTGTCCCATAACACACTCAAAGCCTACCAGACAGCTTGGAAGGCGTTCATTAAATTCCTGGCACCCTGCTGCAAAGGAACTACAGATGTCAAGCAAGTACTGGCCTTCATTTCATATTGCCTCACTCAGCTGGCCTTATCTTATAATACCATTCGGCTATACCTAGCTGGCATACAACATTTCTTGACTCTTCAAGACCCTGCAAAGTCTTCACTGTTCTCGTCCCACGCTATCCGAGCCATCCTACGTGGCATTCAGAAACACCAATCAGTGGTCAGCACCAAACGTTTACCCATTACGGGGCCCATCTTCATGGATATCTCGACCATCCTAACTACTGCTCCATTTGGTCTTCTCCCCAGTACGGTCCTACAAGCAGCCATATATTTGGCCTACTACAGGTTCTTGCGACCTGGCGAGTTCACCTGTAACAACCCCGCAGGCCAAGTCCTACGCAGACGGCACTTGGTTCGCTACCAAGACCACTTCATCCTTCACCTCGAGGTTTCTAAAACCCAGCAAACAGGCTCTGGAGTGGACATTCACCTTTACAAAACCAATAATAGCTGGTGTCCAGTCACCGTACTCAACCATCTTCTGTCCCTCCTGCATGAACAGCCGGACTCCAGTCCTCTTCTACCATTCCCAGTTAAACCCTTAAGTGCCTGTCACTTTGTGAAACACATAAGGATACTTCTCCGCAACCTTCACCTTAACCCTAGTCAGTACTCCGGACACTCTTTTCCTATCGGAGCAGCCTCCGCAGCGTCCCACCATGGGGTCCCAGACCACGTCATTAAAAGACTAGGCAGGTGGAAGTCAGCCTGCTTCGCCCGGTATATCCCTAACCCTCAAGTGGAGATGGCACAGGCATTTTCAAAATTGGCTCAATGAATAACTGAAAACCAATAAAATATTATACCCCTACCTGAATGTTTTTGCCCCCTTATTTTGGCATACCGTCCATCAGACCAAGGCACACTTTCAGGTCCATTTCATATGGTAAGTCCACACTTTCAGGTCTATTTCCGATGGTAAGTCTTATGTTAACTATAAATGTTATTATGTCCATATCGGACATAGGGCTCCAACCATAAGTAGGAAGGCCAGTATGGTGGCCTGAATTTATGGGAGGAGCCCGGGGGGGTATTTAAGCAGCCCGTTCACCTGTGGTGCTTGTCGGTTTTCTGTGCGCAATACCCACCCTCCCATCCCCATTTCAGGGCATTTCTCAACTATTCATTTCTCTTTACAGAATAATCATTTCTTAAACTTAGGGTATGCCCCCTTATTTTGGCATATGGTCCATCAGACCAAGGCACACTTTCAGGTCCATTTCATATGGTAAGTTAACACTTTCAGGTCTATTTCCGATGGTAAGTCTTATGTCCATATAGGGCTCCAACGATATATATATATATATATATATATATATATATATATATATATATATATATACAATATATATATATATATATATACAATATATATATATATATATATACAGTATATATATATATATATATATATATATATATATATATATATATATATATATATATATATGTGACCCTACCTTACCCTATATTGAACAAAATATCTAAACATCCTCATCTATATTGTAGCATAGTGCAATATACATATTTTAAGATGTTTTCTCTGTCTAAATAAGTCAAACAATCCACTATTTGATACCTTTAGCCTTGATACATTTGAGATAACTTCTTGAATTAGGTACAAAAAGATTTTAAGAACATTTTTATGGTATGCTTGTCACAACTCCGCTTACAGTTTTGACACTGGTTGTGTTAAGCAGATGACTGTGTCACTTGACTGCCAACTTTGACATCAAATCACAGTAGAGAAAGTTTTCTGTTAATTGCACCATGGAAAATACTGTACTTTTAGTAGGCCACCTCCACTTTCTTTGCAACTTTACTTTAAAGAAGAACCTAAGAACTTTAAACAAAACTATAAAAATGCAACTGTGTTTACTTATCATTTATTTCATTCAGCTAGTGTAATTGCTTGTAATATGTATATGGTATTTGTCAGCTAAGTGTTAATGAAACATTTTTACCGAAAATTGTTAGTTCAAAGCTCAAGTTCCTTAGACAAAACTGATAGCCCAGTACTCATGCTTCTTAGCTGCATCTTGTAAATGTAGTGCTCATGTTATTTAGCCCCAGATTGACAGTCCAGGGCTCATTGTCTTTAGCCCCAATTTAATTTTCTAGGGATCATTTTTATTAGTTCCAGTGTAACAGCATTAATGTTCATCCATCAACACGCACATAGTGGATGCTTTGGTAAGCGGCATGTGCCACTGGGGCAATCCATATGTGAAACTCTGTTCACACCTTATGTGCATAGGAATGGGGTCTCCCCCTTTTTCATCTTGGGAAGGCATATGTCCCATGAACTTATGGGCTAGGTTTCCATCTTTAATACAAGTGGCATGACTTGAAATTTAAAAATTAGATTCCCTATGCATCTTGAACTGGGTGGTCGATTCACAAGTGGGTATTATCCCTCCTATGGTTGCTGATTTTCCCATGGGCAATCCTATTAGTGCATAACTTTCCTTTTTGGTATTATTCATCTAATGATCCTGAGCACCCTTGTGGCATTTCATGCAATATTCTTAAAGTAGTTGTAAACCCTCACATATTCCCAGTGACGTGAACAGCCTCAGGTGATAGACAGAGATGAAACAAATCCTCCTACATATGTTTTATCTATTTATCTGCAGTCTTACCATCTCTACACTCTTTCAAAAGTGCAGATTGTGTTTAAAAATCATTCTTCATCTGTCAGCAGCACAGAGAAGAAGGTGGAAAGACTGCAGTTACAGTGTGTGAGAGCTGATCAGAAGAAAGGAGCACTACCCCCCAGACAGCAGAAGAACTGTGTTGTGAATAGATAAGCTCCATTCTGAGTTATCCCTTACCCTGCCTCCCAACACAAATTTATCTCATGTGTCAGGAAAATTTCTCAGAAGTGACTCATGCTGATAACAGAGGAACAAAGCACCAGAGAGAAACAACACTTAGAGCTTTGGAGAGAGATAAGTAAACACTACAGATATACAGTATGCGCTTTGCTCAAATTCTATGACTCAGGTTTACAGCTCTCCTGAGGAAGCCAATGACTGGTGAAACATGTTCGGTTCGCACCAGAACATGCGAACAGGAAAAAAGTTTGTTCGAACATGCGAACACCGTTAAACTCTATAGGACACGAACATGAATAATCAAAAGTGCTAATTTTAAAGGCTTATATGCAAGTTATTGTCATAAAAAGTGTTTGGGGACCTGGGTCCTGCCCCAGGGGACATGGATCAATGCAAAAAAAAGTTTTAAAAACTGACGTTTTTTCAGGAGCAGTGATTTTAATAATGCTTAAAGTCAAACAATAAATGTGTAATATCCCTTTAAATTTCGTAGCTGGGGGGTGTCTATAGTATGCCTGTAAAGGGGTGCATGTTTCCCGTGTTTAAAACAGTCTGACAGCAAAATGACATTTCGAAGAAAAAAGTCATTTAAAACTACTTGCGGCTATTGCATTGCCGGTCCGACAATACACATAAAAGTTCATTGATAAAAACGGCATGGGAATTCCCCACAGGGGAACCCCTTCAGGTCTGGTATGGATATTAAGGGGAACCCCGGCCAAAATTTAAAAAAAAATGACGTGGGGGTCCCCCTAAATTCCATACCAGACCTTTCAGGTCTGGTATGGATTTTAAGGGGAACCCCGCGCCAAAATAAAAAAAAAGACATGGGGTCCCCCCAAAAATCCATACCAGACCCTTATCCGAGCACGCAACCTGGCAGGCCGCAGGAAAAGAGGGGGGACGAGAGAGCGCTCCCTCCTGAACTGTACCAGGCCATATGCCCTCAACATTGGGAGGGTGCTTTGGAGTAGTCCCCCAAAACACCTTGTCCCCATGTTGATGAGGACAAGGGCCTCATCCCCACAACCCTGGCCGGTGGTTGTGGTGGTCTGCGGGCAGGGGGCTTATCGGAATCTGGAAGCCCCCTTTAACAAGAGGGGACCCCCAGATCCCTGCCCCCCCTGTGTGAAATGGTAAGGGGGTACTTTCCTACCATTTCACTAAAAAACTGTCAAAAATGTTAAAAATGAAAAGAGACAGTTTTTGACAATTCCTTTATTTAAATGCTTCTTCTTCTTTCTTCTATCTTCCTTCATCTTCTTCTGGCTCTTCTGGTTCTTCCTCCGGTGTTCTCGTCCAGCATCTCCTCCGCGGCGTCTTCTATCTCCTTCTCAGGCCGCTCCGCACCCATGGCATGGGGGGAGGCTCCCGCACTTCTCTTCATCTTCTTCTCTTCTTCAACTTCTTCATCTTCTTCTCTTCTTCTCTTCTTCATCTTCTTCTCCGGGCCGCTCCGCACCCATGCTGGCATGGAGGGAGGCTCCCACTGTGTGACGCGTCTCCTCTTCTGACGGTTCTTAAATAACGGGGGGCGGGGCCACCCAGTGACCCCGCCCCCCTCTGGCGCACGGTGACTTGACGGGACTTCCCTGTGACATCACAGGGAATGCCACAGGGAAGTCCTGTCATGTCCGGTGTGTCAGAGGGGGGCGGGACCCGTTATTTAGGAACCGTCAGAAGAGGAGATATGTCACACAGCGGGAGCCTCCCACCATGCCAGCATGGGTGCTGAGCGGCCCGGAGAAGAAGATGAAGAAGAGAAGAAGATGAAGAGAAGAGCGGGAGCCTCCCCCCATGCCATGGGTGCGGAGCGGCCAGAGGAGAAGAAGATAGAAGACGCCGCGGAGGAGATGCTGGACGAGAACACTGGAGGAAGAACCAGAAGAACCAGAAGAGCCAGAAGAAGAAGATGAAGGAAGATAGAAGAAAGAAGAAGCATTTAAATAAAGGAATTGTCAAAAACCCTCTCTTGTCATTTTTAACATTTTTGACAGTTTTTTAGTGAAATGGTAGGGGTACTTTTGTACCCCCTTACCATTTCACACAGGGGGGCAGGATCTGGGGGTCCCCCTTGTTAAAGGGGGCTTCCAGATTCCGATAAGCCCCCCGCCTGCAGACCCCCACAACCACCGGACAGGGTTGTGGGGATGAGGCCCTTGTCCTCATCAACATGGGGACAAGGTGTTTTGGGGGCTACCCCAAAGCACCCTCCCAATGTTGAGGGCATGTGGCCTGGTACGGTTCAGGAGGGGGGGCGCTCTCTCGTCCCCCCTCTTTTCCTGTGGCCTGCCAGGTTGCGTGCTCAGATAAGGGTCTGGTATGGATTTTTGGGGGGAGTCCACGCCGTTTTTTTTTTATTTTGGCGCGGGGTTCACCTTAAAATCCATACCAGACCTGAAGGGTCTGATATGGAATTTAGGGGGACCCCCACGTCATTTTTTTTTTCAATTTTGGCCGGGGTTCCCCTTAATATCCATACCAGACCTGAAGGGCCTGGTATGGAATTTAGGGGGACCCCCACGTCATTTTTTTTTTTTTAATTTTGGTTCGGGGTTCCCCTGTGGGGAATTCCCATGCCGTTTTTATCAATGAACTTCTATGTGTATTTTCGGACCGGCAATGCAATAGCCGCGAATAGTTTTAAATGACTTTTTTTCCTTTGAAATGTCATTTTGCTGTCAGACTGTTCTAAACACAGGAAACATGCGCCCCTTTACAGGCATACTATAGACACCCCCCAGCTACGAAATTTAAAGGGATATTACACTTTTATTGTTTGACTTTCAGCATTATTAAAATCACTGCTCCTGAAAAAACGTCCGTTTTTAAAACTTTTTTTTGCATTGATCCATGTCCCCTGGGGCAGGACCCAGGTCCCCAAACACTTTTTATGACAATAACTTGCATATAAGCTTTTAAAATTATCACTTTTGATTTCTCCCATAGACTTTTAAAGGGTGTTCCGCGGCATTCGAATTTTCCGCTAACACCCCAAATTGTTCGCTGTTCGGCGAACTTACGAACAGCCGATGTTCGAGTCGAACATGAGTTCGACTCGAACTCGAAGCTCATCCCTACTGCACATTTATCTGAGCCACATTGACATTCTGTGATGGTTTTATTCTCAATACTGTGAAGGTGTTGTTTTAAACAAAGTTTATATTGTAATAAAAAAAGATGGATATTTTATTGTATCTTTTGTAGTTATGATTTTGGCACCTTAAAAATTCCCTTTTGTCTTTTTCTAAATTTATGTTTTGGTAAGGTGTCCTGCTTCTGGTCTATTTGTTGTAGATTTTTCAAAATTACTATCTTTGAAAAGCTCAATGACTTAATTGTCTTGGAAGCAACCTATCCATCTTCCTGTTAGGTCATTATTTGAAGACTATTCTCCAAAATAGGTTTCTGTTCACATCCAAATCAAGGACCGCCCCATGTACATATAATGCAGCAGGACGGCCCTTAAGCATAAAATCACATACCTGTACATGATTTTTTTTTCGGGTCTGGGGCTCGCGCGCTGCCAGTGACCAACTTCCGTTGTGATTGAGCAGTGATTGTGATTGAGCCAATCAGCGGGTCCGGCGTCCACCGGGAACCGGTGATCATTCTGAGAGAGGCAGAATGGTGGCCTGCCTATGTAAACAAGGCAGATCGCCGTTCTGCTAGTAATGAAGACAGAAATCTTGTGTTTCTGCTAAGCAGGAACACTGATTTCTGTCTTCCTACAGTTAACCCCCCCCCCCCGCACAGTAAGAAAACACTACCATGGAATACAGGTAACCCTTTGATCGCCCCTGATGTTAACCCCTTCCCTGCCAGTGTCATTAGTACAGTAACAGTGCATTTTTTTAGCACTGATCACTGTATTGGTGTCACTGGTCCTTAAAAAGTGTCACTTAGTGTCAGATTTGTCCACCGCAATGTCACAGTCCCACAAAAAATTGCTGATCCCTACCATTACTAGTAAAAAAATTAAAGAAAAAAAAATTCCATAAATATATCCCATAGTTTGTACACGCTATCACTTTTGCACAAACCAATCAATATACGATTTTTTAAACCAAAAATCTGTAGCAGAATACATATTGGCCTAAATTCATAAAGAAAATAGATTTTTTTACATTTTTTTTATTGGGTATGTTTTATAGCAGAAAGTAAAAAATACTGTTTTTTTTTCAAAATTGTCTGTCTTTTTTTGTTTATAGTGCAAAAAATAAAAACTGCAGAGGTGATCAAATACTGCCAATAGAAACCTCCATTTGTGTAAAAAAAAGGACATTGATTTTATTTGAGTACAGCGTCACACAACTGCGCAATTGTCAATAAAAGCAACGCAGTGCCTTATTGCAAAAAATGGCCTGGTCAGGAAGGGGGGTGAACCTTCCGGAGCTTAAGTGGCTAGAAATGGAAGTGATGCTGCACTTATTTGGTAGTTTCATATATGCTAATGGTAAGTGTGGGTCTTAAAACTTTGCCATCTTGTTACTCACCACTGCAGCTCAGGTCTTTTCAGCACAGACCTGCCCTAATCAGGAAAGCTTAAGTAGACTGCTTGACATTCAGCCTGTGTGTGAGCAAGAGGTTAACGTGTCTGCTTATTAATTTAATTCAGATAGGTCTAAGTCTGCTTCTTCATGTCCTGGTTTACTCCTGTGAATAGTTTTTACTGTGTTTGTACTCGGCTTATGTGTGCTATCTTGGTCATTGAACTGTTACCTCCCAGGTTGTATCCCTAGCGATATGCCTGGAATCTGGACTATGCTTGATCTAACCAGCAGCCTGCTGACTCTGTCTCTGTTGTTTGCTCTGATTATTTGTCTAAAGAACAAAGTTGGTAATGCACCAGTAGAATTTTTTATTAAAAATTTTCATTTTCAAAACCTTTGTTTGATTTTCTAATGATTAGAGGGATCTTTTTTGACCATAGTGGCAAGAACATTGAAGGAGTAGAATGAAAAATGTTTCTCGAATGAACAAAAACTGTTATGCCCCGTACACACGGTCGGACATTGATCGGACATTCTGACAACAAAATCCTAGGATTTTTTCCGACGGATGTTGGCTCAAACTTGTTTTGCGTACACATGGTCGCACAAAGTTGTCGGAATTTCCGATCGCCAAGAACGTGGTGACATAAACCACGTACGATGAGACTAGAAAAGGCCAGTTCAGAACCAAGCGCGGCACCCTTTGGGCTCCTTTTGCTAATCTCGTGTTAGTAAAAGTTTGTTGAGAGACGATTTGCGCTTTTTCAGACTCGTGGTTTTCAGATCGTTTTCTGCTGTTCAGTTTGTGCTTGTGGGTTTGTATCTGCTCTTCAGTGCATGCAAGCAAGCTCCGCGTGACTTTTATTAGTCAATGTGTTCTTATTCGTTCGTTACTGTTTTTCAGGTCGCTCTTCACAGGCCTTGCTGTTCTTCAGTGCGTTCTGTTACTTCGTTCTGAGCAGCCGACCATTTTCTAGCCATGTTGCGTATACGTACTCCTCGTAGAGTTAGTGCTGTGCGGGGGCTTGGTGTTGGGGTCCTGACCTTCAAGTCCAGTCCATGAACAGGGTGGGGAGGAGTTCATGGACCAAGAATTGGTTGCTTCAGTGTGACCAGTTCTGTCATATGCCTTTGCTCCGTGAGATACGTGAGAATAATCCTGATGATTTCAGGAACTTTCTCCGGATGACGGACCCCGTATTTCACCGTTTGTTGACTTTGTTGACCCCCTATATTAGCAGACAGGATACCTGCATGAGGCAAGCCATCACTCCGGAGCAGAGGCTCGTCACCACCCTACGGTACTTGGCGACGGTAAGAAGCCTGCAGGACTTGAAGTTCTCGACAGGCATCTCCCCCCAGGCTCTGGGAATCATTATCCCAGAGACCTGTTCTGCCATCATACAGGTCCTGCAGAAGGAGTATATTAAGGTAAGAATTTTATCCTTTAACATCACATTTTATTGTATTTAATGTTTGATAATATATTGTATTTCTTTCCTCATTCCCTAATTACCATGATTGGAATATGCTGTGAATGTCCCCTTTGTCCTCATACATGCTGGATTTTTATGTCATTATTTTTTTTGTCCTTCATACATATTTGCCTTCACTTACCTCCCCAGCATGCTCTCCTGGCCCTATATTCACCTCATGTAGTCACTTAACAATGTATTTTATCAGCTCCATAGTAGTGCTTTACCCCAAACACCCCTAAAATGTTTTTAAATGTGATTTGTAATTTAAATTCAGGAAGAGGGCCAGAGGCTTTTTTTAGGGGTCCCCAAATCATTTGGAACCCTCCCTCCCCCAACTGCTAAGTCAGCTGATAACAATTCTCTATCCTCAGTCATCTATCTGCTGACTTTGCCAAACCCATACACACTATAACCACCTCTTTTGTGGTCAGATTTATGGATGAATTCCCCAAAGCATGTATTGCAAGGGCCTGCCTGTATACTTTCAAATGGTAATGTTTAAAGTTTTTGTCTACTATTATTATCTTGATAGGTAATAGCAGAATGTCCAAATGTGCTCAAATGTGTACAGTGTGTATTTATATCTTTGTATTAAGACACTTACCTGTCCAGTGGGCTGTCAATAGTGTAACTAAGGAGGGGCTGTTCAAAGTAATACCCATTATTTAGGCATTCATCTCTCAATGAAGTGGAGAGGGTTACCTGTCCAAGAGCTCCCCCCTATAATGTTAGAAATGGCCCAGGAGAGGGGGGAGGGGGAATATGATAGGTGTACCTGATACTTTGGTGTTTAAAAATTCCCGTTAATAAATGTTATCTTGATGTTGGCCAAGAATGTTTGTGTCTAATCTGCTTTCCATGTTTTAATGTGCAAAAAGACTAATTTTTTTGTTTTCCTCAACAGTTTCCTTCCACGCCACAGGAATGGCAGACTGTGGCCTCCCACTTTGCCCAGCGGTGGGACTTTCCTAACTGTGGAGGGGCAATTGATGGGAAACACATCCACATCATCCCACCACCCAACTCGGGGTTGTACTATTATAATTATAAGGGGTTCAATAGTATTGTGATGTTGGCGGTGGTGTTCGCTACTTATGAGTTCCTGTATGTGGTCGTGGGGAAGAATGGCCAGATGTCCGATGGTGGAGTCATCGCCCAGACGGAGTTCCACAGGCGTCTCCAGAATGGCAGCTTGGACTTGCCACCTCCAGAAGACAATGTGGAAGGACTCCCATTCGTCTTTGTTGTGGATGAAGCATTTGCGCTGGGTGACCATCTTATGCGGCCATTCCCGATGAGGACCCTCACCCCGGACCAGAGGGTTTTTAATTACCAGCTGGCCAGAGCCAGAAGAGTGGTGGAGAACATGTTTGGAATCATGGCCAGCCGGTTCCGCCTATTTCTTACACCCATACATATGGCGGAGTACAAACTGAATCACATTTTCCTGGCGTGCTGTATTCTACACAACTTTTTACGGCAACATTCTGCCAACTATGCTGGCTCAGTTGGGCCTGAAGCCGGAATTCAAAATGAACCAACCCTGACGGCGCTTGAAAGTGGCCGTAATGGCTTGCCCTCCCTGAGTGCTCATGATGTCCGGCTAAGATACCTTGAATTCTTTGCGGGTAGGAGGGCTATCAATATGCCAGGCAATGTGTGAAACCTTTATCAAATAAAAAAAATTAAGCAAATCTTTGGTGACATTTACTGCTTGTGTTTGTTTTAGCTGACCGTGACAGAAATGTGGTGAGTCCTGAAAATGGCGTGATTGTGTAACCTTATACAAAGCACTGTTGGGTGTTATTTACTAAAGGCAAAGACACTTTGCACTACAAGTGCACTTGAAACTGTACTTGTAGTGCAAAGTGGATTTGCCCTTATGAAATAACACCAATTGTCACAGAAAGCAGCAATTAGAGCACCACAAAAGTGTTGTAGCATTGAGACAATTATCCACACATTCTTGATTAACAATCTTTTTAATACCAGCACAATCACATGTGCATTTTGACAAGGTTTTTAAAACAAACCAACATGTTTGTTGTATAACAATTTTTGGGGTGGCATTAGAAAAAGTAGAAATGTCCATTTAAGATAAAACAGGCATGTTTCAAACCAACAAGAAAGACACAAATCTTGAACTTACAAAGTTCACATTTGGTAGAACTTGAAGGCAATATCAGACATGAGTATTTATAAACTGTGTTTGATATTGCGTTCAGATGGGGTGAAGTCACCCCAGGAAAAGCCAAATTTTGAAGATGCACACCAATTTACGAATGTCAACATGTGCTAGCTGCCATCATGGGGGATCAAGGGACGTGTTTTGGGGAGCAACCCCTTCCTCACCGCTACTTTATTATTGAGGAAGGGGTTGCACCCCCAAAACGCGTCCATTGATCTCCCGTGATGGCAGATAGCACATGTTGACACACTGTGTGCCTCTTCAAAATTTGGCTTTTCTACAATTCGACAAAAAAATTTAAAATTGTAGCACACCATAAAATAAAAGGGATTTGGAGGGGTTTTAAACTCTCCCCAAAACATCAATGATGTTATTATTTTTTTAAATAACATCATTGATGTTTTTATTGATGTTTTCCAATGCAACATTACACCCCATGATCTCCCTAATCAGGATCTGGGCACTTTCAGAGGTGAAAGGAATCTGGATCCACAACATCACGATCACCTAAAAAGATAGAAACCAAAAAAAAATGTATTATAAATATGCCGGCATCCATCTCTTACCTGAGCCTGTGGTCGCAGACACTCACCTGTTGTGGTGCCAATTTCCACCACGTCTTCATCCTCCTGCTCTTCTTGTCTTTGTGGGATTTCCCCTTCTTCCAGAGGTGGGGGGTCTCTGGTCTCCTCGGATGAGGGGTGTCCTCCGAGTCTTTTCTCCCCTATGTGAACAAAAAATGGTATACTTAGCACACAGATATTTGATGGCAGAACTATAAATATGAAACATTGCTTGGAAGTGGGGTACAATTGTCAATTTTGGCAGAATTCCAAGATGTAGAATTTTTTGGGTCCTTTGTCAAACTTCAATACTTTACCTGTTTTGTACAAGCTTCACAGATGGAGACCCCCCTCTAGTATACACTGGAGCACCTGTGTGAGCCCCCTAATAAAAAGGGTGTTCTTGTGTCCCACACTAGTGCTCCAGTGTCCAGATGTGTAAACAGCTGCTGAGTGTCCTCTCCTTACACAGAATCTAGTTTTGCATTTCATTCTAGTAACAAACCCATCTACACAACCAAATTATTTTCAGACAAGTAGGCCCTAAACAATGTGGTCAAACGCATATGGCCAAAACAATGGTGTTTTATAGGCCGAAATAAAAATGTTTCATACGAACGAATAATGTGCCCATGAACATGAAAGTTGCCATTTTAAACTGGACAACAGTTCAGAAAAGCACATGGATCAGCACGAACGTAATAAACATAAAAAGAATAGGAACACAGGACAACTACTTACTTTTTTGCAGCACTCTCCTGATCCTTCTGTACTGCACATGCTCTCTTAATTTCAGGTCCGACCACCGCTTCCTGAGCTGATCTTTCGATCATCGTACCCCGAAATTCCGGTGCAGTCTTTTGACCACTTTCGCCATTATCTTGGCCTTTCGGACATTGGGGTTGGGGTAAGGTCCATACTTTCCATCATAGTCGGCCTTCTTCAGGATGTCGACCATCTCCAACATCTCCCCAAAGGACATATTTGATGCCTTAAATCGTCTCCTTCTGGATCCAGACGTTTCCGGCTCCAGGCTTTCCTCCCCCTCCTCCTCGTTGCTATAATTCGCATGCACCTGCTGTGTCTCCGCCATGTGCTCTTCCCCCACTGTGGCGAACGAAAAGGGGTGGGGAATAGACTAGAAAGAACGTCAGGGGCGGGCGGAGTTACACGCATGCGCAGTGTGTATAAAGCGTAACACGCGTGCGTAGTACGTACGATCTGTGAGCGGAGGAAGGAATATAGGAGGCGCCAATCATGATAACGAAGGTAAGATCTAAACTTGGGCCTATACTGCTTCTAGATTGAGGCCTATATTGTAACAAGATTAGGGTTTATCTTGTGTTGTGTCTTGCAGATAAAATGGATGGCTTCAATGACCACAACTTCCTCCCCCTGTTCATAGACAAGTACAGGGAGCTGCCCTGTCTGTGGCAGGTGAAACACCCGCATTATAATCATAATCAAAAGAGGCAGGCAGCGCTGGAGAAACTGCTGGAGTTGGTGACACCGGTGGTCCCCACGGTAACCATCCCTTATTTAAAGGCCAAAATTGGTGGCCTGAGGAGCACTTATCTTAGGAAGTGCAAGAAGGTCACAGATTCCCAGAGATCCGGAGCTGGAGCAGATGACGTTTATGTTCCCAGGCTGTGATACTATGAGAGACTGCGATTTCTGTCAGACCACACTGAAGTCAGGGAATCCCTCTCCACTCTTCCTTCCACTCTTCCTTCCACCCCAGCTGAGGCTTCCGATGTCCAACCTGGGACTTCCAGCCAGGAAGAAGTGGAGGAGCCCAGATGGAGTCAGGTATAGCATTCTTCTACAGATTTCTTGTCAATAAATAAATGATCTTTACTAGATGTTATTATTGATCACTAATTGCTGATTTAATAAAGTGTTTTACATATCAATAGACAGTAGTGGGCAAAAATATTTGGGACAAGAATGAAAAATGCTGGGCTCAGAATGATCATCAGTTATATTTGTTAACATTCAATTTGCAACAGTCATGAGGTGACAATTGTGTGTGATTGATGAGTAAAAAACTAAAACTATGTCCCATTTTCATACACAGGAAGACCTCAGCCAGGAGGAGGCTGTGAAATGTGGTAGCCAGGAGGAGGCGGGGCTAAGTTGCAGCCAGGAGGAGGCAGGGCTAAGTTGCAGCCAGGAGAAGCCTGGGACCAGTCGCAGCCTGACAGAATTGCAGGTTCCTCCCCTCCGCCTTCCATACAAAAGAGCGAGGAAGGCGACTCACATGCAGGATTCAGCGCTCAGGCTCATTCAGGAGGCTTCTGCGTTCCTTTAGAGCCTTACCCACTCCTGAAGAGGCCTTTGCCTGCATGGCTGCCACCAAACTGAAGTGCATGCAGGAGGGTCAACGCCTCATGTGTGAGAAACTTATTTATAAAGTCCTAACTAAGGGGGTGAGTGGCGAAATCACACCCAGGACCGACGTGATTGAGTTGGACCATCCTCCTCCTCCTCCTGCTGCCACAACTCCACCACCAGAGCCACAGCGTGGAAGGAAGCATGGAAGGAAGACCAGAGAGTGATGGCCCTGGGTTCAGTCTGGTCTGACAAAAGATGCAGCCTCTTGTATGACCACAGCCTGGGACACAGATGTCATCTGCTGCTTTCAGGATCTCTGGGACTTCTGGACCAGACTGCACTCCCTTAGATAAGGACTCCTCAGGCCACCAATTTTGCATGAAAATAATTGATGTGTGCCCTGGGGGCCAAAGGCTTCACCAATTTCTGCTGTTTCTCCAGTGTTGCCTTCCTCTTTGTTTGGTTGTGAGCCCTTAATAAAGGCATTTTTGGTTCAATTATACTCGCCTATGTGTTGGTGAGGAGGAAGGTACATTTCAAAATACAATGTGAAATTAACAAGAGACACCAACACCAAACAACCTCCTTGAGATTAAATAATACAAGATATCAATGGTGTTGTGGTAACTTGACACAGAAAACACACACAAAAATATTCTTTATTAAAAAGCATACAAAATGTTTAAACAAAAACAGCCTTGAAAAAACATTTTATACAATTAAAAACAAACAAAAAAAAATTGGTCAGATGTGACAAATCAAAATATATTGAGGGAATCCCGATAAATAATAAAGAAAAAAGTTTGTGGGAAGTCTGTGTGAATATGAGCAGCAAAACTACTTCATTCTTCTCACATTATATTAAGAAGAGAGTGCGCTGTATTAAACCATTTTTTACATTGCAGCGTGACGAAAGTGCTGTATCCATTCCGAATGCTAATTTTACCAGACCAAGCTGTTCCATCTCGGAATTTCTTCTGAGCATGCGTGGCACTTTGTGCGTCGGAACTGGCCACACACGGTCGGAAATTGACGCGATCGGATTTTGTTGTCGGAAAATTTTATAGCCTGCTCTCAAACTTTGTGTGTCGGAAAATCCGATGGAAAATGTCCGATGGAGTCCACACACGGTCGGAATGTCCGACAACACGCTCCGATCGGACATTTTCCATCGGAAAATCCGACCGTGCGTACGGGGCATTAATGTGGTTTTTATTTGGGGAAAAATTGTAGACATTATAATGTGTTTAATGTGTCTGGGATTTAATTTAAATAGCATGTCTGTGTGAAATTTTAAGGGCTTTCAAACCAACTTATTTGACTCAATAATAGCAAAAAAGAATGTTCTGGTGAATGATTTTTCAAAATTTCCATATGAACATTTGAATGCAAATCTGACCATGTATTGTCAGCTTTAACATGGCTCCTGTTTTTTTTTTGCATAAGTAGTATTAGTAGTTTTAGATTTTGAAAATAAAAGGTATAGGACAGTGCTTTTATTTTTGGACTAATATATATTGATCTCTGCTTTGGGAAAGTCTTTGGATGGCTCCTAAAGGAATACAACAACAAGGCATAACTATTTTTTTTTAAATCTGAGTGTAAAAGCAAAATTCATTTGAAAGCAAACTATGCTACTTTGCTTATAAATAAAAGTATATAATAAATACATTTTGTTCTATATACTACTTACTTTTTTGTGCAGCTATTTTGATTACATTACAGTCTAGCAAAAATGACAGTTATTATAAGTTGCATAATGTGAAAAAGGTCACTAAACCTTCATACAATTATTTGACATTAATAGAACTTTGGCGAGGCAGATGCAAATTGCTCTAATTAACTTATACTCCATTTATAACAATTCTATCATGGTAGCAAAAGAGTTATATATTTTTTATTTTATAGAACAAACCTGTGCAAAGCAAGCAGGTTCTCTTTAAAGCCCAGATCCCTGTCAATCCATTCAGCTGTCACACAATATTAGAAGATACTTTCAGATAAGGAGGAGCATGTGACTCACTACACTGAGACGAGGTTGATGCCTGGTGATTGGCCCAGAGCTGTCACATGATGATGGAAAGACGGTCATCTCTGTGTAAGCTCTAGTTGGATTTCCAACTAAAGGTGTTTTGGAGATGAGGAGGAGGGAGGAAATCAGGAGGGGTTATGGAGATGAGAAAGGGGTAGCAGTTTAGGAGGGGTTATGGAGATGAGGTGGAGGGAGATGATAACGAGCAGTTATGGAGATGAGAAGGGGGAGGATATTAGGAGGGGTAATGAAGATGAGGTGAGGGACATGATAAGGAGGGGTTATGAAGATGAGGAGGGGGGAGGAAGTCAGGTGAGTTTATGGAGATGAGAAAGGAAAAAGAGATTAGAAGGGGTTATGGAAATGGAAAGGGGGGAGGAGATCAGGAAACGTTATGGAGATGAGAAGGGTGGAAGAGATTAGAGGGGTTATGGAAATCAGGTGAGGGGAGATGATAAGAGGGGGTTATGGATATGAGGTACGAGGAGGTCATAAAGAGGGTTTATGGAAAAAGGAAGGGGGTAAGAGATTAGGAGGGGTTATGGAGATGAGATGGATGAGATGATAATAGGGGTTATGGAGGTGATGTAGGAGGAGGTTATAAGGAGGGGTTATGGAGATGAGGAGGGGAATGAGATCAGAAGGGGTTATGGAGATTACGTAGGGGAGGTGATAAGGAGGGGTTATGGAGATTAGGTTGGAGGAGGTGATGAGGAGGGGTTATGGTGAGGAAGAGGCGCCTTGACATACAATTTAAATTGTACCTGTTGTTAGCTTTTCATGGACTTTACTTAACACAGAACTCATTTCATAATATACTCAGCTCCACCTTCCAACAATGTGGCACTTTCATCCCTCACCAGACACTGTCATCTTCTCCCCGGATGTCAGATTTTTTGTCTCTTGATTGGCTGGTGGGGGATGACATCAATTCTGCACATGCACATGGGAATCAGTCATTCTAGTACAGCTGGAGTGTACCGTGCATGCATGCTGAGCTCTGCATGTGCAGCTCAGTTTACATTTGATAGAAAAGTGTGAGTAGGCAGGTAGGTGTGTATTATCGTAGAAAAAAATATAGCATGTCTCTTCTGCAATAACAAACTTCCTGCTCACAGTTTTCTACTACTTAGATTTACAGTAGTTCTCCTTTAAAGCAGGACTTCACTCAAAAAGTAAATCTTTCCTCATAGCTGACCCCCCCCTTGCCTCTTATCAGTTTGATTGCCCTTCTCTGTACTTTCTTCAGTTCCCCGATATCCTTTTTGTGAACTGGTGCCCAAAACTGAACTTCATATTCCTGATGAGGTCTTACTAATGATTTTTAAAGAGGCAAAATGATATCTTTCTGTGGAGTTCATACTTCTCTTAAAACAAGAAAGGATTTTGCTCATTTTCGAAACTGCAGCTTGGCATTGCATGCTGTTATTATGTTTATGATCTACCTAAACACCCAGATACTTCTCCACCATTGATTCCCCCAGTTGTTCTCCCCCTAGTATGTATAATGCATGCATATTCTTAGCCCCCAAGTGCATAGCTTTACATTTATTATTAAACCTCATTTGCCACACAGTTTCAGATTATTTAGGGGGAGTGAGTACTTTTTCTGTCTGTACTGACTCCCACTTCTTCATTCCTCATCTAGGATGATGCTGCTTATCCTGCCCCCTCCTCTTCTCCACCCACAGTCTGCTGGGAAACATAACATGTCTCAGGAGGCTGTAGGAGCAATCTCCTTGTGCTGGCAGTGCCAGAGACCCGTAGTAGTGAGAAGAATCAGCCTCAGGTAGACAGTGCTGGAAATCATAGACTGGTAAGTACCTGATTTTTCAAAGTAAGGGCCTACAGTATTTGTAGCTGCTGACTTTAATTCTTTTAAAAAGAGGTGCGGAAGCTAAAATAAAAACTCATACTCACTGCAGCTTGGCTGCAGAATAGGTCCAATGCTGCAACTGTTCCCCACCAATTCTAAGCCTGAGAACTGAGCAATCACATGACCGCTGATCACTCAGTTCTCAGGTCCACTGTGAGAACAGAGCAGAGACTGTCAGTCATGGCGCTATGCTTTGCCCCTGCAATATTTACTGGAAAGCTGAGCTGTAAAGGGGTGAATGCGGCTGTCTCAGGCTCTCAGAGAGCCTGAGCCAACTGTTAGTCAGTGATCTGTGTGGATCCCAACATTATTGTCAGGATATATCCAGAGACTAAAGTGGCTCTAGGATGTCAGCCGCCAGCAAACTTTAGCCCAGTGTCAGCTGATTCTGGGTCACAAGGATGCATAGGTTAGTTCACTCCTGTAAATCACATGAGAATTAAGACCAAACAAGTTTTGGCCATACTTCTCTTTACAAAAACTTGGTGAAGATCTTCTGACCCTGTCAGTCTCAAAAAAATATCTAAATATATCATACCTGAAGTTTCCTGCAATGAAAAAGTTATCATACTCATCTTTCTGGTGGCCTGTGTCTCCTACCTTCATTTGTGTTAGTGATGCAGGTTTGGTAGGACCGTTCATCATTTAACACTTCCGGGCATGTTGGATGCCTCTGCTTCCAACCACAAACTGTGGTTCCTTCTTCAACCAATTATGTGACTGCAGGGAACAGCAGTGATGTAGTTCCCCAGGCTCCATATACTCTTTATATTGGCATGGTATATCAAAGTTATGAGAGAAAGTAAGTATTTGAAAAATATTTAAAGAGGAACTCCAAAATTTTCCATGCAAATGCAACGTATTTAGGAAAGCTCATTCCTCCAGACTAACCCGGACTACTCAACAAGACATTTTGTTATTTCCATAACTTCCCCCAAGAGCCAGCCCATTTTTTGTATCCGGGCTGAGGACTCTTGAGAGAAGTACTGATGTTCTATGATGTTTCCAGGAAGCCATGTAAAGCACCCTGCTGGACCCCTCCCACCTACATTGCAGTGAGAAGCACAGAGACCTAATGATGACATCACTGGATCTAAAATAATGCATTTCATGACAATGAGAACATTTTATTAAAAAAATCATTAGCCTGTTGATGAGGTGAAAAAGGCAAAATGATGAAACAGATGAAACTTCAACATTAAAGTGGTATTCAACCCAAAAGCAAACATTTATTACATTGCAGATTACCAATTCTTAGATGTGAGGGTTGGATTTGTTTTCTTTTTTTAGGCTTTTTATCTACTATTTTCATCTGGTGATCCAGCCAGTAAGTCTGTTGTTTTTCAAAATAACAAGCTGCCCTGCAGATGTAGTTATTAAAGGGTTGAGACAAATCATTTACTACTGATAAAGGTGCTTACTTATTTATGTAAAACCTTTATCCCAAAAGGAAAACAAATGTGGCTGTTACTGCTTATAAAATGATAGCTGGAGTTTTGCTTCAATTTGTTAATGTATCTAAATCTGCTAGTCCATCTAACATGCCCTTCCCCGCAGATTAACAATGTTGCTCTCCAGCCCTTGTGCTCCTTCATCCAGAGTGGGGGCACTCTAATACATGAGGTGTATTGCTGGCCAGATCACTAGAAGAAAACGGCAATAAAAATGCAAAAAAAAAAAAAAAGAAAAAGAAAACTAATGTAAACATCCATCTAATAATCTAAAGCTGCAATATCTGACTTTTTATGGTTTGGGGTTTAATACTTTAAATGAACCTTATATTAATTTTTTCCTTCAACTGTACTGTAGTTGTTAAACAAAGTTAATTTCAAGCTCTGCATTTCCTAATTTGATTTGGAGGGATTAACAGTGGAAAGGAAAAAAAAAATAACCGCAGCAGCTCAGACAAAAATAACATCCCCATATCATAGCAGATCTCTGGAGTATAAAGTATAGCCACAAGCTTCGTCGTTTAATGAAGATCATCCAGCAATCCAGATGCTACTGCTGTGTGCGTTCTGTATGTGGATTCCGTTGGTTGGCATCTGTCTTCATCCTGGTATTGCGTGCGTGTGATCGCATCTGTTCACTGCATGGCTGGAATACACGGAGCATAATGAAAAGCTGCAATAAAGATATATACGTCAATGTGATTATGCGCTCTGCTACGGCAACTGGAGTTATTTAATATCTTTTCATAATGTTCCCCAGGAAAATTTCCCATCTCCTATATCAATGCAGGCTTCAAACTAATTGCACTGTTGTTTTTTATTAAAACATGGGGATAGAAGACTTTGTAAAAGTGCAAATTCCAGTGTTTGAATTAAATGAGAACTCCTGCCCAGTAACCTAACATAATCTCAGTTTAAAAAAAAATGTAGGGTTATACCGCGCTAGAGTTTCAAACATAAATATAGTTGCAACAAAAACGATCAAATATCTCTATAGTGCAAAAATTGTATACAAATAAGTTGCGCTTATAACGTGAGTGATCCTGTGTAGCAAATGAAAAAACACAAAGGGTGCACTATTGCAATAAAACAAATTCTGAGTGAACAAGCAGTAAATAAAAATCTGTATGTGAAAGTCTATATGAAAAACTCTTCATCAACAGTAATAAAAATAACAATTTAGTCCAAGACAGAAATTTTTTTAGCAGTGTGAAAGATAATAATTGCAATGGCGTAATAAGATCCAAAATCGTTCCACCTTCCCCAAAAGAGGAAAAAAAAGGAGACAAAAAGAAGGGGAGAGAGATCTTTTAATCAAAAAGCAAAGCCCACTCGGTATGTGGGGACCCTTACCTGAACTGGTGGACCCCCTAAAGAACAAGGTCTTATACGCCAGCAGATATAGCCCTCTGCAGGTTCTAACGAGCCTCTGTCTTCCTGGAGTCCTCCAGAAGCAGCAAGGAATCCTCCGCGGTATCCTGATTGGACATGGAGAGTCCGGTCTGTGGAGTGCACTATGACAAAAGTCAAGTCACGTGGGGCGCCCCACGTGACCCCGGATGTACGGGTGTTGCTGATTTTTTAAGCTTGCCGGCTGTTTTTTATGTCCTATGTGGCTGTGTCCGCTCGTTTTTTAGCTTGTTTTTTAGAAATAAAGGCTATTGATTTTTAACAATATTACAATATTGGAGTGTGTTCTGTCCCTTCGCACTGGTGACTTTTGTCATAGTGTGCTCCACAGACCGGACTTTCCATTTCCAATCAGGATACCATGGAGGATTCCTCGCTGCACCTGGAGGACTCCAGGAAGACGGAGGCTCGTATTTTATCAAGTCCAAAGTCAGTGCAGCCCTTTAACAGGAAATTCTAGAGCACTTCATGCCTCCCTCTGCTGACCAGCTTGACCAAAGTGAAGGTGAACAAGGCAAAATAGCTGGTTCTGATTTAAAACAATCCTCTATGTAATCCAGATGAATGTTGTCTGTGCACAGTGTTCAGAGTGCAGTATTAATGACTGCCAATTGGATCTGTGGGCAAATGCCCTTTCACCAATCCTGATAGGGTTCAGCAGTCTCCTGGAAGATGATCAAATGATTCTCCTTACTGTAGATGGACAGAGATGGCGATCAGTCTGCTGACTCAGTGAACCATGTTAAGCACTGCTGCAGGGGGCCCTTCTGGAAGTGGGTGACGTCCTGTCCCTCTGTGTACCATGTGGTAGGCCACGATCTCCTCACACAGCCGTGAGATAGTGCTTACATGATGGGATCCTACCTGATTCACGTATGTTTTCTGTAAGTATTTATGATTATCTACCACATGTAATATGTATGTACTGTATATTATATTTGAAATTTGTTATATTAAAACTCTGTGTTTACCCCTGAACAGGGTTTTAAACCATAATTAACCCTTCACGCTCTTGAAGAAGCGTTATTTATCAACACGAAACATGTTGGGCACAGTTCATTCTATCTAGCATGAAGCTACTCACCCCTCTACAGATATTGCTCCATATGCTTACTAGCAGTTTTTGGTGATGTTTGTCATTATGTTACAGATTCACCACTGTTTACATTTTGGAGGCTCCTTACCCATGTTTAGGAGGTGGGTATGCTCATCCAAAATTGGGGTTATTATTGTTGATGTTTTATGATATTCTTAACATTATTGTTTAATAAATTACTATATTTAATTTTTACATATGTCTACTCATTGATACAGTGCCCATAAAGTCCCATATTTTTTGGTCTCTCATGTTCTCTCACACTGTTCATACACAGTCCAGACTTTAGAGTGCTGATTACTCTAATGGTCTGAGATTGGTCTCCCCTTCTTTTCCAAAAAGTGTATTTTTTGCAATTTAGCATGTTTAGAAGCTCACCTCTTTTAACTTGCCAAAATTATTCCTCCATACTAAAAGCATTTGAGAATCCTTTAAGGAACATGTACAAAAGTCACATTAGTATTCAGTCTGCTCCTATTAACACTTCACTAGAAACTTCTAAAACTAAACTGAAAATAGGCTGTTCTTAGAAACAGAAAAGCCAAGACTGAAATCAATTTTGTAGCCTATGGAGAAAATTACTATTTTGCATTATTTAGAACATACAGAGGTTACACATTCACCGGGGGCTATTGATTTCATGCCCACCATTTTAAAGACAGAGATGGATAACAGACGTGAAGGCACTATTCATTGGTAATGGAAAGCTTGTACTGTCTGTTAAGTGTGTTACATGAACAATATCTTTATACAGTGATGGCTAATTTAGGGATTGTTTTTTTTTTTGTGGTCTGTCCAGAAACTGGGTAAGCTTTAAAGGCAATGTGGAGCGTGTTTATTGCAATTGTCTTCTTGACCGTTATTTTAAAAAGAAAATAACATTTTGATATTTTTGAAGCTGCCAAAGGCAAAATTCTTCATATTTTATATTTATAATTTGGGGAAATCAGGTGGTGTGCTTTAGAAGGATTCCTACAGCATTGGGTATACCACACACTGTAGAGGTTGTTATACTTTTTAGGTGCTTCTTGTGAGGTCATGCCCCTTCCTCCACCTACTCTATTTAGATTGATCATCCCAGTCAGGGAGCCTGGTCTCAGCTCAAGCAAAATGCCCCAATCAACCTACAATCTTAACTCTTTCATGCCTCAGGGTTAATGCCTAAGCACAATTTTGCAACTTTGACATGTGTTAGTAATAGTGTACATGTCGTCACAACTACTTTTTGTATCCAGGTGGATTATACCTTGTTTTTTTCAGGACAAATTTGTCTTTCTTTTGGTGGTGAATGGTAATGGATGTCTCCTGTTTTTTTTGTTTTTGTTTTGTATTATCTAATTAAAACTGGCCCAAAATAGTTTTTAAATGTAGTTGTATATTTCTTGCTATTATCATAGTATACCACCAAAAAACAACCCAAAATAAATTATCCTGCTTCTGACAATCAGAGCAAAACCACATGATAGTTGTTTGTACCAGTAGTAGAAACAATGGTGCACATTTTGCATTTGTTTAATCCTGCCTAAAATGCATTGAAAAGCTGACACTGATACTAATTTTACTTTTTTTCTTTTGTTCTACACAAAATATGCTGACCCAAACCTTTAACTTTGACCTTGACCCTAACACTAACCCTAGCAAACATTTATCTTGTTATTTTTTTCTTTATTTTTTTATTTAATTATATTTATATAGATTTTTTTTTTTTACACACTTTGGTTTGTTTACATTTTTTCTCTCCTGAAAGAAGAGCAACATACAATGTATCTTCCTCTTCATTCAGAAGAGGAAGTAAACACAGAGGCGGGCTCACAGTGACTGAACACTGTGATAGCCAATCAGAGGCTATCACAGTGATCAGGTGATCCAGAAGCGAGCGTCCTGGGTCCCAAGCATTATTATGAGACCCGGGGCTCTTGGTGGTAGCCCAGTCTCTGTGCTGGGAGCTCGCTGTGCGGCGCGCTCCCAGCACAAAGGGAGATACGCATATATGCGGCCCCACGGAAAAAGCCCACTTCCTTGAGGGAGCATATATTGTATGTGTGTGCTCATTGGGAAAGGATTAATTTATATAAAAGCCATCTTTAATGCAGACTTGCAACATTTTACATGTATTTGATTATAGAAGATATTACATCTGGGCAGATTAAGACTAAAGGTTTCAATCAATGAGTGAAGGCAAGTCAGCATCAGAGCCCAATCAGAAAACAGACGCTAGCCAGGAGCAGACATGGGTTAAATTGAATTTTACAGGCAACCTATCCAGAGGTTAAGACAGGAGTCAGAGTCAAATAACAGGCAAAATGTTGGACCAGGCAGCAACGTTTCGAAAACCAGAGCATGCTAAGGTTAGTAAAAAAATACCAACAGGCAGCATACCCATGTATCAGGATCTAACCTCTTTATCAGGTAACTATAAAGAGGGATGACGACTATTTAAGAGTAAGTTGGGGAAACCAGGTAGACAGTTCTGAAATTCTGTTACAGATGTGCACAAGATCATGCATGTATGTTGTTTTGTCCCACTTAAAGGAGAAGCAAGAGCAAAGCTTTTTTGGCCCTACTTCTCCTAAGAATCACAGGGGTGTAGTTCGTTCTACACTCCTGTGACCCATTTTCAGCCAACAGTGGGCTAATTCCTGCTGACGGCTGATGTCCCTCAGTCGTCCGGGCTCTGGAAAGATCTCGACTTTAAAGTCGGGATCCACCCTGATGTCTGGATTAGAAGCTGGTTTACCCTCTTAGTGAGCCGCTGGGAAACAGAACCAGCCGCCCCTACCCTCTCTACAGCAGTGAGACCCGGAGGGGCAGAGCAGAGAGACGGTGACTTCAGTGAAGACTGAGAAGTGAAAACTGAGAATTTAGCAACTAGCAGTCTTCGTTCGCTCAGTTCTCGATGCAGTGGGGGACAGATGTAGCATCAGACCAATGCTGCATCCACCTTGGTGTGTATATACAGTATATATATATATATATATATATATATATATATATATTTACAATGGGGACGAAAAGTATTCAGACCCCCTTAAATTTTTCACTCTTTGTTATATTGCAGCCATTTGCTAAAATCATTTAAGTTTGTTTTTTTTACTCATTAATGTACACACAGCACCCCATATTGACAGAAAAACACAGAATTGTTGACATTTTTGCAGATTTATTAAAAAAGAGAAACTGAAATATCACATAGTCCTAAGTATTCAGACCCTTTGCTCAGTATATAGTAGAAGCACCCTTTTGATCTAATACAGCCATGAGTCTTTTTGGGAAAGATGCAACAAGTTTTTCACATTTGGGGATTCTCTGCCATTCCTCCTTGCAGATCCTCTCCAGTTCTGTCAGGTTGAATGGTAAACATTGGTGGACAGCCATTTTTAGGTCTCTCCAGAGATGCTCAATTGGGTTTAAGTTAGGGCTCTGGCTGGGCCATTCAAGAACAGTCACAGAGTTGTTGTGAAGCCACTCCTTTGTTATTTTAGCTGTGTGCTTAGGGTCATTGTCTTGTTGGAAGGTAAACCTTCGGCCCAGTCTGAGGTCCTGAGCACTCTGGAGAAGGTTTTCGTCCAGGATATCCCTGTACTTGGCCGCATTCATCTTTCCCTCGATTGCAACCAGTCTTCCTGTCCCTGCAGCTGAAAAACACCCCCACAACATGATGCTGCCACCACCATGCTTCACTCTTGGGACTGTATTGGACAGGTGATGAGCAGTGCCTGGTTTTCTCCACACATACCACTTAGAATTCAGGCCAAAAAGTTCTATCTTGGTCTCATCAGACCAGAGAATCTTATTTCTCACCATCTTGGAGTCCTTCAGGTGTTTTTTAGCAAACTCCATGCAGGCTTTCATGTGTCTTGCACTGAAGAGAGGCTTCCGTTGGGCCACTCTGCCATAAAGCCCCGACTGGTGGAGGGCTGCAGTGATGGTTGACTTTCTACAACTTTCTCCCATCTCCCAACTGCATCTCTGGAGCTCAGCCACAGTGATCTTTGGGTTCTTCTTTTGCTCTCTCACCAAGGCTCTTCTCCCCCGATAGCTCAGTTTGGCCAGACGGACAGCTCTAGGAAGGGTTCTGGTCATCCCAAATGTCTTCCATTTAAGGATTATGGAGGCCACTGTGCTCTTAGGAACCTTAAGTGCAGCAGAAATGTTTTTGTAACCTTGGCCAGATCTGTGCCTTGCCACAATTCTGTCTCTGAGCTCTTCAGGCAGTTCCTTTGACCTGATGATTCTCATTTGCTCTGACATGCACTGTGAGCTGTAAGGTCTTATATAGACAGGTGTGTGGCTTTCCTAATCAAGTCCAATCAGTACAATCAAACACAGCTGGACTAAAATGAAGGTGTAGAACCATCTCAAGGATGATCAGAAGAAATGGACAGCACCTGAGTTAAATATATGCGTATATATTAAATATATGAGTGTCACAGCAAAGGGTCTGAATACCATGTGATATTTCAGTTTTTCTTTTTTAATAAATCTGCAAAAATGTCAACAATTCTGTGTTTTTCTGTCAATATGGGGTGCTGTGTGTACATTAATGAGGGAAAAAAATGAACTTGTAACCTTTAACTTTGACCTTGACCCTAATGCCCCGTACACACGGTCGGATTTTCCGATGGAAAATGTCCGATCAGAGCGTGTTGTCGGAAATTCCGACCGTGTGTGGGCTCCATCGGACATTTTCCATCGGATTTTCCGACACACAAAGTTGGAGAGCAGGAGATAAAATTTTCCGACAACAAAATCCGTTGTCGGAAATTCCGATCGTGTGTACACAAATCCGACGGACAAAGTGCCACGCATGCTCAGAATAAATAAAGAGATGAAAGCTATTGGCCACTGCCCCGTTTATAGTCCCGACGTACGTGTTTTACGTCACCGCGTTTAGAACGATCGGATTTTCCGACAACTTTGTGCGACCGTGTGTAGACAAAACAAGTTTGAGCCAACATCCGTCGGAAAAAATCCTAGGATTTTGTTGTCGGAATGTCCGAACAAAGTCCGACCGTGTGTACGCCCTATAACACTAACCCTGGCAATGTAAGGGGGTCTGAATACTTTCCGTTCCCATTACATATATATATATATATATATATATATATATATATATATATATATATATATATATACTTTTTTTTTTAAAACCCATACTTCTCTTTTAATTTTTATTTTTTTCTGATATTCATCTGTATCAGGTTGTCCATGGTTTAGAGTCTCCAAATATTGTTTACTTCCATGATCTAGTATCTCCCTCTGTCCTCTGACCTCCTAGCTAGACCCTCCTTGTTTTCTTTCATATTCCCTACATTCAGCATTAATACCTCACAGAGACAAGGTTTGGGAAAGTCATTGTTTTCTTTAAGTTCAAAAGACTGAAAAATCATTCTCTGCAATTATCTGAAGTAAAATTGTGTTGGATTCAACTTCTTTGTATTACTTAAGAACTTAGTTGCCTGAAAATGGTGCCAAGGCAGCAGTTGACCATACTCTCTGGACAGGGGTCCAAGAAGTTATGTCATTGTACGAGGGGTCTTCAAAAAGTTTCTGTACTTGTATTTTTTTCGTTGGAAACGATGAGGGCGGGAGGAGAAGTAATTGGTCTTGTCTGAGAGTGTCATGTGACTAGTCTGTCTGGCAAGCCAGCTGACCTTGCAAATGCCACACTGTGGTGAAGATTGCTGCCAAACTTATAAAAAAAGTGTGGAAACTTTTTTGAAGAACCCTTGTATCAGTCAACATCTGAAATAGAACACAGGTAGAGGTGTGTAGGTGGGGTGCAGTGTGGTACAGAAAAAAATAACTCACACAGTCAGTTGTAAGGGAAACTTATATTGAAGTAATGCAGTAATAGTTCACAACAAACACAGTGGGAAGGTCCAGTGGCGTGAGAAAAGCCAATAGGATAGCTCCCCCAGTGACCCAGGAAACCATAGAAAAACCTTGTTCCTCCTGACATCCTCTCCAACAACAGCGCCGCTGCTATGTTTGCCACCTGCTGTGAAGAAAACAGACTGAACCCGCCTACAGGTGGACAGGGGAAGCTGGTCTGGGTACAAAAAAAGGGTGGGTTGAGCAGATGATCTCATAAAGAATTGGCATACAGTAGCTACTTGGCAGGAGGTACCGTATGTATTGTCTTCTGTTTTGTGATTATGAAGGGAGCTATGAGAGAGATCAGATCTTCCGAGACCTCTGAATTCTAAGTTCTGCTAGGCCACATGACACTGACCTTGAGTAGGGGGCAAAACAGGAGAGTGCAGTATGGCTGCAGCTCAAGGAAGCTTCTGGCTACTACATACAGTATATCTGGCAAAATGGAGGGACCTATTGGGAAGCAAAAATAAAGTGAAGTTTTTCTACACATATTGAATCCTTCACAATAATCTTTGAAATATCTGGATGGTTTCTAGTAATATGGTCTTCTTCAGCTGAATGATATAAATTGTCAATGCTCACAATGCTCAAATGATGTTCTGGGTCTTTCAGGACTGCACCAAGGGTCTAACTACAAAATATACTACTACTATTTTTCTTTGCCAGAAACACTGTACCTTGATCCTCTGGTCCTTGTTTTTCCTTACCTTTCTTTACTTTTTCCAAATGTTTATCTTCAGTGTCATTGTTGGTATTGCCATATCAATCAACTCTGTTGTGTCTGTTTCTTCTCAACCACAGTTTTATTAGGGGTGTTATGCAGTAGATATTATGTTTCTGAAGTAGGAAACATGATTTTATTTCAATATTATCAGCTAACATCTTTTCAGGGAATGACCAACAGGATTACTTGCAGGTGTTTCAATGTATTAATCCAAATCCTTTACTTATAGTCTAGAAACAAAAACAGAATGTAGTGGATAGTGCTGGTAAAAAAAAAACAAACAAAAAAACACTTTCTTAATAAAAAATGTAAATTGATCTTACATATAAGTGGGTTAATCAGTGCACATCACCAAGAATAACTCATACTGATGAACGCCAGGACCTGCAAACAGTAGGAAGTCCTCTCACCGGAAGGCAGCAATAGGAGAGGAGACCATGAGAATGAAAATTGTGGGATGGATGCTGGAGAAGTCATGGGAGAGAAACTGCATATGTGTCCCAAGCTGAAACTAAAGGTGGACCAAATCAGTATGTGTGCTGGTACAGTACCTCCACTCAGCTTACCTGTTTCGGGGGCCTGTGCTCTTTCATTAGAGTAGAGGTGAGATGTGCTGTAAGCTTTTAAAAGGCTCATGTAACTTTAAAAATGGCACCCTAGTGTGCTCCATAGCATCAGAGGATTGGGGCAGGAAAGCCTCAAAGTGAGGCAAGTGCTGGAAGGGCTAATTAGCTGTCATGGAGTCAGATCTAAACAAAGAGCTTTCAAATGTTCAAAGGGAAATGGGCCTGAAACAGGTAAGCCCAATGGAGGTACTATATCACACACACACACACACACACACAGTCACGTACCTGATGATGGAGCCTGATATGCAGAGGACGGCCTCTCTTACAACTCTGACTCTTTCAACTCTTACAAGCCCCTGATAGAGCTGACAGGAAGCACCAAGATGCAGAGTCGCACGAGTGCCTGGTGGGATCGCTGAACCTGGAGCTGGATCGGAGCACTCGGCCGGGCTGTAGAGGTGTCTGTAGGAATCCCAGAGCAGTGGTAGGCAGGTAGCTGGAGTGAGTAGACAACCAGTCCCCACAGGCAGAAGTGCAGGTACAGCAGAAGGGATGGTGGCACCCTCGAGGCTGAAGAGAAGGCAGGTATAGGCAGGCCGCGTCATACACAAACGGGCACGTCAGGAACAGAGGCTGAAGCGGAATCAGATTACAGGCCGGGTCGTCAGCAGACTGGCAGTGAAGTGGCAGAAGGAGCAGGCAGATGCAGAGTAGAGGACAAGCCGGGGTCAGATGCAGGCAGGAAACAGGAACGTCAGGAAGCAAGCCAGGTCACAACAGGAACGGAAGTCAGGTAGGTAATTGCAGGATACACAGGGAACTGTCTGGAAACTGACTGAGTTTAAGTAGCCTGTTTGAGTGTCAAAAGCTGTCACAGAGTGTGTGTGCACCAATGGCATTCTGACAGGGGCAGAGGTAACAGGTCATCTTCTTCGGCAGCCATCTTGGGTGCTGGCATGCCCTTCCTGACAGGCAGAGGTAACAGGTCGTCTTCTTCGGCAGCCATCTTGGGTGCTGGCATGCCCTTCCTGACACACACACACACAGATTTGTTCCCCATTTAGTTCCAGCTTGGGAAACTTCTGTAGTGTCTCACCCATGATTTCTCCAGCATCCACCCCAGCATTTTTATTTTGAAGGTCCCATCTCCTATTGATGGCGAGTCCTGGCGTTTGTTGATGGGTTATTGTTGGAAAGTCATTTCTGTGTAGGGTGAATTATTTTTGTTTTGTTTTACCTTCGTGGTTCAGTGTGCTCTGTTTCTGTGTTTACATGTAAATTTGGATATACTGTATATGTATACAGAACTGAAAGGATACTCAGAGTTGCTTGTTTCCAGTGAACTTTTACTTATAGAGGGTAGTCTGCCTATGTGATATTTTTGCAGCATCCGTCATTATATGGTGGAGGAAAGCCTGCACTGAAATCCTTGGCCCAAAACCAAATGATCTGACAACTAACTGCTATTGTAATAAAATGTAATATTTTGCTAATCCCAGCATTTTAAATAAACTGGATAAACACTCAGATCTGTTTAACTTCCTTAAGTATTTGTCCTTCTGTTCAGCCAGAATTGTGTTTCAGGCACCTATGCCAAACATAACACTGTTTCATTTACATCATCCCTTCTTATTCAGTATATGGATGATGGCACTGTATTTATTTTAATTAAAAAAACCCATTAAAGTACCTTTTTTCCTAATTGATATACAGCTGTCACATGACCCAGCTCTTTCCCAGTCTGTCTGCAGGGAAAGGCAGGAGAAGATTCTATTCCTTTGCTACTGTCCCATTTAAAAAAAAATATATATATATATTTTTTGGAATACAGAGTAAAAATAATTAATATTAAACTGTTTTAAATTGTCATACAAATATATATTTGAAATCAACTCTTTATTTTTTTTGGCATTTAATTAAAAAAAATAACAAACGTGTTACACTTACCTTCTCTGTGCAGTGGTTTTGCACAGGGCAGCCCGGATCTGCCTCTTCTCGGGTCCCTCTTCGGTGCTCCTGGCTCCTACCTCCTGTCGAGTGCCCCCACAGCAAGCATCTTGCTATGGAGGCACCCGAGCCGAGCTGCAGCTCCATGTGTCCATTCAGACATGGAGTGGGGATAATTATTGCACTAAACCTAAAAGTGGTTGGGGTGTCAAGAAGTTGCATAAAAATGTGACAAACATATGCCCCTGTCGAAGGCCTATTGGTCGAAACGCGTAGGAGTTTTTAGGCTTATTTCTCTCCACATTGCCCAATTTTTATTTTTGTGATCACTTTTATATTTGTATGCTGGATTTTAGAAATAAAATACCATCTTTTTTGATCTACACCATGTGGAAGCATTTTCTTTTTCCACATAATGATTCGCTGAGAGTGGCTCCGGAGTCCTGTTGATCTTATCATCCAGACCCAGTTTGATGCACCAAGGATTGGAGGTCCATTTGGAGGTTTTCCATCTCTTTTCTGGATCCCACCCTGGAAGTGCTGGACCCTGCAGAGCTCCACACTTTGGCCATTTGTGGCACCATGTCTGTATGACTCCATGTCACTGACATAGGAGTCCACCCATTACGGTAAGGGCACACACACTTCTCTACTATTGATGATGCAATATCTTTGATGTCCACCATATCCAACAGTGTTCGGGTCTTCACCACTCATCACTAGAAGAAGCCTTGATTGGACTATAACCCATACACTTGTATATTTTTTCACATTTTCCATGGCCCCCTGGTGTTTGGTCACTCATTCACTGAGTTTATGTACATTTATTGGACACTTTGTATATCTGATTTGTTGCATTATTTTTCTCCACCACCCCTTTCATTTATGTATTTGCTAGGTTAGCGCTGCAGTATTTACATTTTCCATTCAGACATGGAGCTGCCGTTCGGCCCTGCCCCCTCTCTCTCCTTATTGGCTAACTGATTTTGACAGCCACGAGAGCCAATGGCGCCACTGCTCTGTCTCAGCCAATCAGGGGGGCAGAGTCCCAGATGGCTGAAGGACTCGTGGACATCGCTGGACAGAGATGGGGCTCAGATAAGTAAAAGGGGGTGCTGGGGAGGCTGCTGCACACAGAAGGCTTTTTATCTTAATGCATAGAATTCATTAAGATTAAAAATCCTTCTGCCTTAACAACTCTTTTAATAAGGGGTGGGCATATTTCTGCCAGTCACAGCATGTGTCATGCCCCTCCAGCCTATGTCTTAGAATAGAGAGAGGTGAAGCCTCCATCAATCAAGATGTAATCTTCCACCCCCATTGTGTTTATCTGGTTAGTGGGCATGGAAGAGGAGGGAAGGAGTAGGCTGTCCTTTACCACTGTGTACACGCCCACATGTGTGACATTGGCTGCTCAGATGTGATAGGGAGGAAATGCTAAGGATGGAAAATACTCTGAAAACTGAGCATGTACACTATAGTAGCTGCCAACACTGCTCTGTAAAATCCCCAACTGCAGTGGAGACATGGACAGGAGGGGAAGACTGAGAACATCAGGATCAACCAGGTTTTTTGCAGAATACAGAAAACAAATCCCATAGTGACTGAGTATAAACAGCATGAAATACACCATTTATTAGTAGTTTTTAATGGCATGGGTTTAATGACACTTTAATACTTGCAAACTGGGCCAGGACACACCCCTACCTGTGACTAAACAATGAAGGTATAACAGAAAATTAATGAGGTCATCACTTTGCTTTGATCTTCTGCAAGCGTGTTCTCAGCACTTTCTGATTCCCAGCCCATCTCATTCCCAGCCTGAGTGCTGCTGTGCAAAGAGTAAAAGAAGGTAATTACTGAGACAGAGCTGCTCTATTAAATACTTGTAATTATTGTTTATGAACACATAATGGTATTTGATGTGTTTTTATATCTGCCTGGAGCCCTGCTTAAAAAATAACTTTTGGACGATATAGTACTGCACTATGCACTTTTTCAATGTTTCCACTTTAAAGTACTGTAAAGCAATTATACATTTTTTTCCATTTACTCCTTAAATTGTGTGTTCCTAAAAATTAGGTACATTGCTGTCTAGCCTTTTTTTTTATGGAGACGTATTCTGTCATATAATATATTTTGCTGATAATATACTTTTCTTAAAAAAAAAAAAGTGTAATTTATTAGAAAATAATCCCTGTGCCAACAATATTGGTCCGTTTTATTGGCTCAATGGTGAATTCAGTGTCCATTTTACTTTTGATGCAGTTCTGCTGCTTTTAAAAAAGCATTAATCTAATTGCAATGCGAATCAATACTATATTAAGTAAACGATAAAAGTCATATTAATATGAAGGAATGCAACACTCATCTCTTCGAATCTCTGCATGCAGTGTGTGGAGTCAGCATTTAAATTAATACTAGAGCTTCCATTCTGGATATCATGTAGGTTGGAAGCTGGAGATGTATATTTCACTGATATTATCTGACTGTGGACATTTATAAGGTTAAAGGTTCAGGAAGTATTCTATAATGCAGGAAAATAATAAAGGGAAAGTCATGGGTGTCATTAAAGCCCCTGGACTCAAAGGGAACTGTGAACCAAAGATCCATGAGATTTCCTCTTTAAAACCATTTGTGTCTTTTTCTGTGAGCCTATAAAGAAGTACCACTTAACGTCCCTGTGCAAATATCACCTGGAGACTCCAAAACATTTAAGCAGGTTCTGAAGCTCAAAACGGAGCTTGCTTAGCTCCATGATCTATGCAAGTGGTCTCCAAACTGTGGCCCGGAAACCAGATGTGGCCCTTTGCTTGCTTTTATTCGACCCTTGAGGCATTATTCCTCCACTGTCAACAAGTGGGCCATAGTTCCTGCCACTCTATTCTTCCCACTGCCGTCATTGATGGGGCACTGTTCCACCCACTGACACCAATGATAGGGCACTATTCCTCCCACTGACTCCAACGATAAGGTGCTATTCCTCCCACTGACACCAATGATGGGCACTTTTCCTCTCCCTAATACCAAAGATGGGGAACTGTTTACTTCCACTGACAGCAGGCCCTTTTCCACTCCCACTGGCCACAGTCTGCCCCCCTCACCCCCCAAAGTTTGAAGGACAGTAAACTAGCCCTTTGTTTAGAAAGTTTGGAGACCCCTGATCTCTACAAACTGACAGAAGAACAGAGCCACACACTGACTGTCAGCCAGGTAAACCTTTATATGAAAAACCGCTTCACCGGGTCTCTTCTAATGCCACACCCTTCTAATGTGTTTCACCCTCCCTCGGGCTTAGTTATAGAGGACCTCTGCAGTTAAGCCTGAGAGAGGGTGAAACGGGTTAGAAGGGCATAGCATGGGGGAGACCCTCTGAAGCGGTTTGTCGTATGAAGGTTAACTTGGCTGACAGTAGGTGTGTGGCTCCATTCTTTTGTCAGTTGGTATTTGGGTCTTTCAATTAATACATACAAACCACTGTGATACTTCCATTAGTGCAGTAAGGACTTTGGAACCCTTTATAAGCAAGGGTCAAAGTTTGGCTCGCTTAGGGTCCACTCAAGGACTCCTTACTAATAAGTGAACAATGGAAAATCTGCTACAATAGTGATTTGGCAGATCGGACAACAATATTCACTCCACTGGGCAAATTTTCCCTTCTCTGATCATAATAGTGAGCCAATAGTAATAGTGAGAGGTCCAAGGGGGGTTTTCTGTAAATGCAGAAAATTATTAAATGAAAGTCATGGGGGCCTTTAAAGTGGAGTTCCGACAATTTTTTTTTTTAAAGTCAGCAGCCACAAATATTGCAGCTGCTGACTCATATGGACACTTACCTGTCCAGGGCGCCCACGATGTCAGCACCCGAAGCCGGTCTGTCCCTCGGCTCATCTTCGGTAAGGGAATCAAGAAGTAAAGCCTTGCGGCTTCACAGCCTGGTCCCCTACTGCGCATGCGCAAGTCGCGCTGCACTATCCCACTGGTCCCTGCTGTCTTCTGGGTCCTGTGTGTCTCCCAGAAGACAGCGGGGGGGGGGACGGTGGAGGTGCCGGATATGGCATAGATATCCGTGGATACTGCGGCTATCTATGCCCAGAAGTGGGAGCAAATACCTGGATTATACAGGTATCTGCTCTCCCCTCTCAACCGGAAAGGTGCCAAATGTGACACCGGAGGGGGGGAGGATTCTAAAAAGCGGAAGTTCCATTTTTGGGTGGAACTCTGCTTTAAATACCCCTGGGCCCTGTAACAAACTGTGAACCGGAGGCCTATGGTATTGCATTAATAACATTTTTGTCTCCTACTTGTTACACATATGCATTTGTGATACTTCTGTTAGTACAATGAGGACTTTGAAAATCTTTATTAATCATTAGGGGCAAACATCCCCTTTCTCCCATCATAGTAAAGAGCTAGGAGAAAAGATCCAAAGGATTCCTTACCCCTTATTTTGAGGGCCACTGGGGCTTGTGAAATACAGCGTATTAATAAAATATGCTTACTGTATGTGTCTTTTGTTTATGAAGCACTATTTGGCAGAAAAGTAGAACTGTAGGCAAAACCGCTGTCAGATTTGTTTTCACCTCTTGTGTCCCATTTCGGAGATGTCCCTTCACTTCCTGTACCATAGCCAAACAGGAAGTGAGAGGAAATCCCTGCAAATTAGGGGAATCCCTTGGGGACCCCCAGGTCAACAGAACTGGTGTCCCCATTGGAAGGTTTCCCTTCTATCACTTTTCTCAGAACAACCCAAATTTGGGATTTTCTTTATCTATGGCCTGTGTTTTACACTTTCACTCCATTCAACTCTTTTGATATTTCGGTCTCTACAGCACTTGACACACCTGGGAGTCCCCCACCATGCATTGTAGCTCTATGCTCTAACCCCTTTATCGCTGCTGTGCTTTGTAGAGATGTATGGGCTGGGGAATAAAACCACAGTGGCAGTGAATGACACACGCATCCAACACTTTCAGTGTCAAATTCTGAAAAGTCTGACAGGTCACTGGAGAAGTGAGTATATCACTTCTCATGCAAGGACCTGCTAGTAGGGCTGGTTCATACCTGATTTTTTGCATCCCATTCATTTTACTGGGCTACAAAAAAAAACGCTGCACCAAATCCCATGCTACTGCGATACCATGTGATCTTGTGACCGAACACTCACTGTGTTTGCGATCCGCATTTGGGGTGCCTTTAACAATGCAGTGTGTTTTGATTGCAGTATGCAAAACACGCACTGAACATGCCTTTCCAGCACCATGTTCTGATGTGAACCAGAAGATCTTTACACAGACTTCATCTGGGTGCAGCATCTTAGGCTCCTTTCGCACAGGCCGGATCCAGTTTTGTTCAGTGACAGGTCCGTGTCCTCTCAGTTTAGGAAGAGCAGGCATGGATACAGCCTACTCTGCTCTATGGGCAGCAAGATGTAAATGGTTCGGCTGTCCATGCTCACCCAACTGCCCTCTGATCCGATCCGTCTAGATGGAGAGGAATGGATCCCTTCCATTTTTTTTTTGCTGGATCGGACCCAGATACATGTTTGTTTATATCCGACTGTCCATAGAGGAGAATAGAAGGTCTCTTGTGAAAGGGGCCTTAGATAATCTTGACTGGTAGGCCCAAGATGATGTTGCAAATGGGATGCTTGTACACTGCTCAGTGTACGTTTAGAAGTAAAGTTGCTGGCAGGCAGAGATTTTTTTAAATTTTTTTCTACAGGATTTACTAAAACTGGAGAGTGCAAAATCTGGTGCAGCTCTGCATAGAAACAAATCAGCTTTCAGTTTTTTTTTCAAAGCTTAACCACTTAAAGTGGAAGTAAACTTCCATCGTTTGCTTTTACCTATAGGTAAGCCTATAATAAGGCTTACCTACAGTATAGGTAGTGTAAATATCTTTAGTTCACATGCAGCCAGTAACATCACTCGCACATGCGTTCTGAAGGAACGGCCTCCCATGTATGCGCAGGAGTGACGTCATCGCGGCTCCGGCCAGTCACAGAGCCGGAGTCCGCAAACCCAAAAGCAAGATTGGTGAAGATGAGAGCGCCTGCAGCGCTGACATCTCTGCACTGGAAGAACTTTGTTTTAAGGTAATGCGATGCATACTAGCACATAATGCCTTTACCTTAAAAAAAAAAAAAAAATTGTCCAACGGTTTACAACCGCTTTAAGGTCCACCCTATAGCAGTGTTACTGCTACAGGGCGGCACTACTGCTTCGGATCACGCATATATATGGGATCTGATTCTTCCATGTAGAGGGTGCGCATGCGTGCTGCTGGTGCTGCTGGTGGCTCACTCCTACTGTGTTTACACACATCTGGAGCCAATCAATGGGTACCGCAGACTCTATGTTCGCCAACACCTGCCAATCATCAGACAGAAAGACAGAGTGGCAATCTGCCTATGTAAACAAGGCAGATTACATTTCTGACAGGAGGGAAGAGATGGAATTTGTGTCTCTACAAAGCACCTCCCACTGTACAAGCACCTCCCACAGTACACATAAACACAGGCTAGGCACACAGTTAACGCGTGGATCGGGCCTGATGTTAACCCTTTCCCAGTCAGTGTCATTAGTACAGTGACAGTGCATTTTTTTAGAACTGTATTAGTGTCACTGGTCCCCAAAAAGTGTCACTTATGCAACTTACACACGGTCAGACTCTTCAACCGGACTGGTCCGACGGACTTTCCGACGGACTTTTGACAGACTTCCACCGGACTTTTTTTACGAACGGACTTGCCTACACACGACCGGACTACGGACGGCCTTGCCTACACACGACCGGACTTTCCGGCGGACCTATTTCCCGACGGAGTTATGGCAGACTTTCCAAATGAACAGACTTGCCCACACACGAACAAGTCCGTTCATTTTGAACGTGACTCGGGTACAATGGGACTAGAAAAGGAAGTCAATCTTGCCGCTTTTATCGGCGAGATTGACACCTTGCGAGCCCCGTCGCGGGGCATACCAGGCCCTTAGGTCTGGTATGGATTTTAAGGGGAACCCCTTATGATGAAAAAACGGCGTGGGTCCCCCCAAAATCCATACCAGACCCCTATCCAAGCACGCAGCCCGGCCGGTCAGGAAAGGGGGTGGGGCCTAGCAAGCGCTCCCCCCTCCTGAACCGTACCAGGCTGCATGCCCTCAACATGGGGGGGTGGGTGCTTTGGGGGACACTTTGTCCCCATGTTGATGAGGACAAGGGCCTCTTCCTGACAACACTGGCTGTTGGTTGTCGGGGTCTGTGAGCGGGGGGCTTATCGGAATCTGGGAGCCCCCTTTAATAAGGGGGCCCCCAGATCCCGGCCCCCCACCCTATGTGAATGAGTATGGGGTACATCGTTCCCCTACCCATTCACCTAGGGAAATAGTGTCGATAAAAAAAAACACTAGACAGGTTTTTAAAGTAATTTATTGGACAGCTCCAAGGGGTCTTTTTCCGACTTCGCCGCTCTCTCCGGCCTCTTCTCCCAGTGTCCGGTTCTTCTCCCGCTCTCCGGCCTCTTCTCCCGGTGTCCGGTTCTTCTCCCGCTCTCCGGCCTCTTCTCCTGGTGTTCGACCTCTTCTCCCAGTGTCCGGTTCTTCTGCCTGATCCTCCACTATCTTCTGCCGCTCTTTTGCTAGCGGTGGCTCGGACTTCTGCATCATCTTCTTCACTCTTTTCTTCCGATGTTGACACAACGCTCTCTCCCGCTGTAATGGTGTGTGGGCGGTGCGCGATGACTTATATAGGTGGTGACCCCGCCCCCTTATAACGTCACAGATCCTGGGCATGCTGGGACTGTGACATCATAAGGGGGCGTGGTCACCGGGTGATGTTGACCACGCCCCCTTATGACGTCACAGTCCCAGGGGCAGGGTCACTGCCTATATAAGTCATCGCACACTGCCCACACACCATTACAGCGGGAGAGAGCGTCGTGTCAACATCGGAAGAAGAGAAGAGGGAAGAAGACGATGCAGAAGTCCGGGCCACCGCTAGCAAAAGAGTGGCAGAAGATAGTGGAGGATCCGGCAGAAGAACCGGACACCGGGAGAAGAGGCCGGAGAGCGGGAGAAGAACCGGACACTGGGAAAAGAGGCCGGAGAGAGCGGCGAAGTCGGAAGAAGACCCCCGAATTCAGAAGAAGACCCTCCGGAGCTGTCCAATAAATTACTTTAAAAACCTGTCTAGTGTGTTTTTTTTATTGACACTATTTCCCTAGGTCAATGGGTAGGGGAACGATGTACCCCATACTCATTCACATAGGGTGGGGGGCTGGGATCTGGGGGCTCCCGGATTCCGATAAGCCCCCCACCCACATACCCCGACAACCAACAGCCAGTGTTGTCGGGAAGAGGCCCTTGTCCTCATCAACATGAGGACAAGGTGCTTTGAGGGGGGGTCCCCCAAAGCACCCACCCCCCCATGTTGAGGGCATGCAGCCTGGTATGGTTCAGGAGGGGGGCGCTCGCTCGTCCCCACCCCCTTTCCTGACCGGCCGGGCTGCGTGCTTGGATAGGGGTCTGGTATGGATTTTGGGGGGACCCCACGCTGTTTTTTCGGCGTAGGGGGTTCCCCTTAAAATCCATATCAGACCTAAGGGACATCGTTGCCTCGCAGCAATAGGAAAATTTGTTTTTCCTGTTGCAGCGAGCGCAAGATGCAGTACCCTGCCTTTGCGTCGTATCTGGTCCGTCGGACCAGCATACAGATGAACGGGCTTTCCGTTAGGAACTGAGTCCAGCGGAGTTACGACGTAAAGATTTGAAGCAGGCTTAAAAATCTAAAGTCCGTCGGATTTCCGACCGAAACGGTCCGTCGGAAGTCCGATGCAGACCACGCATGGTCGGATTGTCCGCCGGATTTGGTCCGTCTGACCAGTCCGGTTGGAAAGTCCACCCGTGTGTACACGGCATTAGTGTCAGAATGTCCACCACAATATTGCAGTCCCGCTATAAGTCGCTGATCGCCTCCATTACTAGTATAAAAAAAAATATTCCATAGTTTGTAGACGATGTAACGTTTGCACAAACTAACCAAAATACGCTTGTTGGGATTTTTTTTTTTTTGTTTACCAAAAGTATGTAGCAGAATACATATTGGTCTAAAATTATGAAGAAATTAGATTTTTTAAATTTTTCTATTGGATATATTTTATAGCAGAAGTACAATTTTTTTTTAATATTTTTTTCAAAATTGTTGGTCTTCTTTTGTTTAAAAAAAAAACAAAACAGCAGAGGTGATCAAATACCACCAAAAGAGAGCTCTATTTGTGGGCAAAAGAGGACATCAATTTTATTTGGGTACAGCGTCACATGACCGCACAATTGCCAGTTAAAATAACGCAGTTCCGTATCGCAGAAAATGGTCTGGTCATGTAGGGGGGTAAATCTTCCGGAGGTCAAGTGGTTAATTGGACAAGCTGAAATTAGAAGCTGATTGGCTACCATGCACAGCTGCAGCAGATTTTGCGCTCTCCAGTTTTAGTAAATCAACCCCACAGTCTTTTTTTGCAATAAAAACCTACCTGCCAGCAAGAAATCTCACAACATATTTTCTTTGTTGTTTCTGTCCTCAGGTGCACTCATAGCAGAGCTCTGCACCATCAGTACTAATACAGGGCAAGGTAGGGAGAGGAATGCCTCTGGGTTTGTGTCACTGATGTCAGCTAATGGCAATGTGCATTACAAGAATCTCACTACACAGGGGCAGTGGCAACTGATGACTGCCATTGTTTAACATTTAACACGCCCACAAATTGGTCTTAGATAAGGGGATGAGCATAGAAACAAGACCACATTAAGAAAATAAAATGTAAAAATAAAACACTAGTTTTGGAGAGGCTAATGGCTCGTACAGACGGTCAGAATGGTTAGTAAACAGTTTTCGAGAGCCGTTCACGACCAGTCATGCAAGATTATCCGAAGGGACAAGCACAAAAATGTTTCCCGTATGATACCAGATTGTACGATTTTTGTTTAATCAGTACAGTTGTCGTTTGAAAATGCAAATAGACTACACCACATTACATCACTTCCGAATTTTTATTCTGTCTTACAAGAATTTTCGTAACTTTAGTAAACTCTTCATTTTTATATGAGATTAGCATGCAAAAAAACCCCCAAAAAAACAGAGGATCATTCATTCGATTATCTCGTTGTGTTGATCAGGCATTAGGGAGGTTAATATACATTAATTCACTGACCACAATTTCATTTTTTTTTTCACCACCATAGTTTTATTTTAATGGCGCAGTCCAAGCAAAAATCCAAACTAAAATTCCACGCCAGAAGTTACAGTGAGCGAAAAAAGTATTTGATCCCCTGCTGATTTTTACGTTTGCCCACTGACAAAGAAATGATCAGTCATAATAATCATTTTAATGGTAGGTTTATTTTAACAGTGAGAGACAAAATAACAACCAAAATATCCAGAAAAACACATTTCAAAAAAGTTATAAATTGATTTGCATTTTAATGAGGAAAATAAAAATTATATTTGATCCCTTATCTAAAAAGGAAGGGTCAGCTGATACAAAAGGTAATAGCTTGAATGACTCAAGAAGAAGCACATTAAGGTCTTGAAGTGGCCTAGCTAACCTCCAGACCTTAATCCCATAGAAAATATGTGATGGGAGCTGAAGGTTCGAGTTACCAAATGTCAGCCTTTTTTCCTCACAGTAAAACTTGCCGACCGCCTAACTGTAAACATACAGCACTACTTTGATGTTAAATAACAGGGTTATGGCATTAGTTAACTGGCATAACCCCAGCATCTTTATTTGTAGCAGGTGGCCAGCTTTTTGATAAAAGTAGTCCCAGCGACGCATTCACCATGGGAGAACTTTTATAGGTGCAGGAAAGGTGCCCCCCCATTGTTTCCCGGTGTCTTTCATGTTTACAGGAGCCGTCAGGGAACCCGGAAGTGATCCGGTCTGATCGGTGGCTGGGCAGGAAGTCAAGTAAGGGCAAGATGGCTCTCACTCTGCTCTATGCCCTTGGAGGACCGGAGCAACATCTGACGTCTCAGGCTTAAAGGGATTTTTTTTTTTCTTAATGTCAAAAGGACATTTTTTATGCTTTTAAAGGTAAATGAGAGATCTGGGGTCTTTTTGACCCCAGACTTCTCAATAAAGAGGACTTGTCATGGGTATTTCTATTAAAAGGGATGTTTACATTCCTTGTAATAAAAATAAAAGTGCTAAAAAAATTTAAATAAACAAAGTGTAAAAATAAAAAGTAAAATAAATAAGAAAAATACAGTATGTACGCATATGTAAATGGTGTTCAAACCACACATGGAAGGTATCGCCGCGATCATTAGAGCAAGAGCAATATTTCTAGTTCAAGACCTCCTCTGTAACTTTAAACTGGTAACCTGTAAAAAATTTAAAGTGCCACCTATGGAGATTTTTAGGTACCGTAGTTTGTTGCCATTCCACGAGCATGCACAATTTTGAAGCATGACATGTTAGGCATCTATTTACTTAGTGTAACATCATCTTTCATATTATACAGAAATATTAGGCTAACTTTACCATTTTTTTTTTAATTCATTTAAGTGTATTTTTTCCCAAAAAACTGTGTTTGAAAGACCGCTGCGCAAATACAGTGTGACTTAAAATATTGCAATGACCGCCATTTTATTCTCTAGGGTCCCTGCTAAAAAAAAAAAAAATACATATATAATGTTTGGGGGTTCTAAGTAATTTTTTAGCAAAAAATACAGATTTTTATTTGTAAACAACAAATGTCAGAAAGAGCCCTGGTCTTAAAGTGGTTAAAGAAATGGAAATCGCTACCTAAATACATAACAGTTTATTATAAAATAATAACATTATTACAAAGAAAATAAAGGGTAGCTCAGTGATGAAGACATTACCCAAACGTATTTTAAAACACATAATATTTTCTTTTAATTAATTTTTAGTTAGCATACATTAAATATTTAGTTAGCATACTCATGATCTCATTTACTTCTCCTCCAACTAATCTCTACTTTCTGAACGCCTACCACTAATAACTGTTATTTCTTACAATTATATAACCCAATCCCAGTTAGGCCCTTCTACACAGTCATTTATATTAGTTTTCATTTTTTTTATTTTTTTATCTTATTTTACAGCTATTCTAATACAGATTTATCAATTAAATAAAATATACTGTATATTTTGTAGCACTACCCCCATAAGGGCAGTTGGATTTGTAACAGCTCTCCTGGCTTCCTTGTTAAAAGTCTGGAGTATGCTGCACCCAAGCCCAGAATAGGGTCACGCTCATGAAAGATTGGGTGCCAAATACCAACAGGGGCTCATCTTATGCAACACTGTACAAATCCAAAGGAAGATATTGAGTAGGAAAAAACTTCAAAAGCTCAAAGCTTTTTTTATTTATGTGGGCAACATGAACAGAGGGTCTCCACCTGGGGCCTCCACCTCTGATACATTTCACCCACAAGGCTAACTGTAGAATTGAGGAGGAGCAGGTAAGGAGAGATATAGAGACTATACATGGTGTCATTGGTATTTGGTGACATTTGAACAGAGTCAACAGACACATAAGCATTTTATCAAGTGACATAATTTGTCATTATGATATCTCCACAACCTGGGGCTGGCGCATTGGAGTTAAAGTCTAGGGAAAAAAAAATTAAAAGTCAGCAGCTACAAATACTGTAGCTGCTGACTTTTAATATAAGGACACTTACCTGTCCAGGGAGCCCACGGTGTCGGCACCCTAAGCTGATCTGTCCATCAGCTTGGGGTGTAGGCGCCTGCACTGCAAGTAAGGGAAAACGGCAGTGAAGACTTCAGGCTTCACAGCCGGTTTCCTACTGCACATGTGCGCATCGCGCAGCACTTTCTAAATGGTGAGATCATCTTCTGGGACACATACAAGTCCCAAAGGGCAGTGGGGGGGAAGGAGGAGAGCCAGATGCAACCACAGAGGAAGAGAAGTACTTTGTTGCGGCAACATAGGACGAAAGTCCCCAAAAAAAATACAAAAAATGTACCAAAAAGAAAAAAAACAACATCCAAAGGTGTTGAGGGGGAGGTGGCCAATTGTTTGAGACAGAGTTCTCTTTTTGCCTGGAACTCCACTTTAATTTACTAAAACTGGAGCGTGCAAAATCCAGTGCAGCTGTGCATGATAGCCAATCAGCTTTTAACTTCAGTTTGCTCAATTAAGCTTTGGCAAAATAAACCTGGAAGCTGATACCAGGTTTTGTACTTTCAGTTTCAGTAAATCAACCCTATTGTCTTCTTAGTAAAAACGAAAAAGAGGTAAATCTACAATACTCCTGAAATAAATATTTATTACACACAGTTAAAAATCTAAAAAGTCAACCAAAAGGAATTTTCAGAGAGAACGTAAAAAAAAAAAAAAAAAAAAAAGACACGCTGGAACTTATAGATCTATAGTATATAATACACAGTGTGTACAGGACATTCTGGACCTGTGGTCTTTCAGTGTATAAAGAACAATGCTTACAGGACATTTTGAGACTTGTAGTTCTCCGGTGTATGATATATAGTGCTGGGTCTTGTGGTCCTCCTGTATAATATACAGTCTATACAAGTCTTAATGGGGCTTGTAGTACATAGTCATATAAAATCATAGCTCCCAACCGTCCCTGATTTTGAGGGACTTCCCTGATTTGGAACAAAGTCCCTCCATCCCTCTTTTCTCCTCACATGTCCCTCATTTTGGTCTGATATATATATAGTTGTATATAAAATGCACTTTTTATCTTTTAAAAAGTGTTCCACAGTGCTAAACTGTCATCCAATTTGAAAATTGCTGCATTTGTAAATTCCAAAAGCCAGTATAAAGGAATAGTAAAAAAAAAAAAAAAAGCACTTGTGGGTATAACGAACATTTGTTTTGTTCCATTCTCCTTTAAGGGGGCATGACAGGGGGTGTGTCTTATGTCTACAATGGATATAAAAAGTCTACACACCCCTGTTAAAATGTCAGATTTCTGTGATGTAAAAAAAAAGAGACAAAGATAAACAATTTCAGAACTTTTTCCACCTCTAACGTGACCTATAAACTGCACAACTCAATTTAAAAACAAACTGAAATCTTTTAGGGGGAAGTAGAAAATAAAAAAACTAAAATAATGTGGTTGCATAAGTGTGCACACCCTCTTATAACTGGGCATGTAGCTGGGGATGTAGCAATCACATTCAAACTCATGTTAAATAGGAGTCAGTACACACCTGCCATAATTTAAAGTGCCTCTGATTAACCCCAAATAAAGTTCAGCTGTTCTAGTAGGTCTTTACTGACATTTTCTTAGTCCCAGCCATGCAGCAAAAGCCATGGTTCCGCAGAGAGGTTCCAAAGCATCAGAGGGATCTCATTGTTAAAAGGTATAAGTCAGGAGAATGGTACAAAAGAATTTCCAAGGCATTAGATTTACCATGGAACACAGTGAAGACAGTCATCATCAAGTGGAGAAAATATGGCACAACAGTGACATTACCAGGAACTGGATGTCCCTCCAAAATTGATGAAAAACCAGAAGAAAACTGGTCAGGGAGGCTGCCAAGAGGCCTATAGCAACATTAAAGGAACTGCAGGAATATCTGGCAAGTACTGCCTATGTGTAGTGACAACAATCTCCCATATTCTTCATATGTCTTGGCTATGGGGTAGAGTGGCAAGACAGAAGCCTTTTCTTACGAAGAAAAACATTCAAGACTGGCTAAATTTTGCAAAAACACACATGAAGTCTCCCAAAAAATGTGGGAAAATGTATATGGTTTGATGAAACCAAGGTTGAACTTGACCAGTGTAGATCAAATTTCCCCACCTTCTTCCTGTAAATCCAGGGACCATAAATATATACCCACTGCAGATAAATGGACCCCATCCCCCTTCAGGTACAGCTCGGTATCTGACTCCAATTCTAAATGGCGGATGACTATGCCCCCATTCTGAATAAAAAATCGTCCCACCACCTTTTATCTGAGTTTTGTTGATTCTGGCAACCAACCTTGCCATACGCCAAGTTGTCCAAGCCACCATGCGGGCCACAAGACCAGCATATCGGGGAAGGCTGTACGGAGCTGCAGGAAATCACATTTAACCTCCATAATGAGCTCCCTACTGGAACAAACTCCCAAATCGTTCCCACCAACTTGGAGTACTAGAATGTCAGGTGGCCTGTCAAGGCGTGCAAATGATGCACCTCAGGCACGACCCTGCTCCACATCATCTCCGGTACCCCCAACCAGCGGACACACGCCGCCCTCCTGGAAATACCTAGCTGCCCGCCATCCGGCCTAATGTCAGCTCGCCTGGCCCCCTAAAAAACATATGAGTGGCCCAGATCCAGAGGCGGAGCTGCACTACATATGAAAGAAAATAACAAAACCACCGGATAACACCAACACCACCATGAATACTCACCCAACATGAGAAAGAACCACAACAGACACCTGTCTTAAATAAGTCACCCCCCACCTTTTACCAACGATTAAGCAGCCAACAAATGTGGGCGAATGTAGGTACAGAATCTCCTAGTGTCCCATCTCCCAATCCGCTTAACAACCACCTCATCTAACCCACACCGAGCGGCCTCTGTGGCTGCCCCAATACAGAAGTAGTCCAAGGCATACTGTTTGTCCTCCAAACTGTTTGTCCTCTGGAAAATGGCTATAAACTGAAACTTGAACAATGGAGACCCATCCCAATGCAACGGAAATGGCCCCTCCGCGACGGGGCGAACCTCTAAAAACTCCCTTACCACCCTCACCGGACACATCGGGGAACCTGGCAAGGGGAACAGTTGCGCCCTTGTCTGCCTGGTCCGTCTTGGACCTGCGCAACAATACTCGCAACATGTCCCTACTACAAGTCACATCCTGCACCAAAATTCCCTAGACAGACTGACTAGCTTGCTAATCCGAAACGCCCCAAAAATGCCAGAGAAAAAGCCACCTTCAACAAGGCAACCTCATAGCTGGATGAACGTAATGAGCCCAGCCGCACAAAAATGGCCTGTAAATTAGCAAAGGACACAGGCCTAGCATCCTTGTGTTTATGTAACTTCTGAAATCCTTTCACTGCCTGTCAAACCCAAAATTATTTTGTAAAATCCACCCAATAAAAACACCAAGCCCGCAAGTTTCCTCTCGATGGCGGACACCGATGCACCCGGCTCCATGTTCCTATAAACGTAGTAAAGAACCATCAGCCTTACCGCCAAATCTCCCTGATCCACCCTAGCAGGCTGCAACATCTCAAACCACTCCCACCATATCTTGGTGTAGGCCAACCACATAGCCACACTCACTGACATTCTGATCCATTCAGGGGCGGCTCCAAGGCCATCTCCCACAGCCAACCGGGCCAAGGAACCCCCAGTTGCCCAGCCACTAGTGCTAGCTCTTGGAACCTGTCTCACTGGAACCGAGACAAGGAGTCAGCTAGAGTATTGTCTACCCCCGGGAGGCAAACAGCATACTGAAAAGTGTTCAATTCCAGGCAGCCTAGCACCATGAGGCACAACAGCTGTATGACAGGTTGTGACAACTCTGAGATGCGGTCAATGACTTGAATCACTCCCATGTTGTCGCAATTCAACCAAATTTTCAAGTTTTAGAATGACTCGCCCCAGATTTCCATAGCCAGCACTACCGGAAAAAGCTCCAGGAGCACCATGTTACTGATAAAACCTGCGTCTAACCAGTAACACGGCCAAGGTTCCGCACTCCAATGACCCTGATGACCCTGCTGCATCCCTAAACAGCTCCAAGTTGAAGTTGCTCACTGAACCAGACATCCACACCGATCTTCCCTTATAGTCTTATAGTCTCCTTTCTATAGGGAAGGAGCCTTGCTTTGTGCACTGGTCCAAATCATTTGGTGGGAGGGAGAATTATGGTGTGGGGTTGTTTTTCGGGGTTTGGGCTTGGCCTCTTAGTTCCAGTGAAGGCATCAGCATGCCAAGACATTTTGGACAACTTCATGCTCCCAACTTTGTGGAAGCCTTTTTTTATGGCCCCTTCCTGTTCCGACATGACTGCGCACCAGTGCACAAAGCAAGGTCCATAAATGGATGAGCGAGTTTGGGGTGGAGGAACTTGACTGGCCTGCACAGAGTCCTGACCTCAACTTGATAGAACACCTTTGGGATGAATTAGAACTGAGACTGCGAGCCAGGCCTTCTCATCCAACATCAGTGGCTGACCTCATAAATGTGCTTCTGGAAGAATGGTCAAATATTCCCATAGACACACTCCTAAACCTTGTGGACAGCCTTCCCAGAAGCGTTGGGGGGGAGGGGAAGGAAGTGCCAGCTCAGTGCAGACATTTAACAGTCTACTTAATAATAAGTTAAAATGCGCTTACACAATGCAAGTAAGTGTCAAGCTCAGTAGGTGGAAGGTAGGAGGGGGGGATACGTTCCTGTACCGTATCCCCCTCCTACCTTTCACCTACTGAGGTGGAACTTACCTGCATTGTGTAAGTGCATTTTAACCTATTATTAAATAGACTGTTAAATCTCTGCACTGAGCTGCCACTTCTTCCCCCCCTTCTTGTTTCTCACACAGAGCTAGCTTACTCTAAGGATAGCTGCCACTATTTATCTACTCTCATCAACTCCTTTCCATATGAACATTAATTATTGGACTGTTTATGTATATACTACATGAACTACCGTATTTATTGGCGTATAACACGCACAGGCGTATAACACACACCTTCATTTTGACCACTTACCCACTGGGCACTTAAACCTCCTTCCTAACCAGACCAATTTTCAGCTTTCGGTGCTCTCACATTTTGAATGACAATTACTCAGTCATGCAACCCTGTACCCATATGAAATTTTTGTGCTTTTCTTCCCAAAAATAGAGATCTCTTTTGGTGGTATTTAATCACCGCTGGGTTTTTTATTTTTTGCGCTATATAAGAAAAAAGACTGAAAATTCTGTAAAAAAAATGCATTTTTCTTCGTTTCTGTTATAAAATTTTGCAAACTAGTAATTTTTCTTCATAAATTTTGGCAAAAATTTATACTGCTACATATCTTTAGTAAAAATAACCCAAATTGGTGTATATTATTTGGTTTTTGTGAAAGTTATAGCGTCCACAAGCTATGGTGCCAATCTCTGAAAATTAATCACACCTGAAGTACTGACGGCCTATCTCATTTCTTGAGACCCTAACATGCCAAGAAAGTACAAATACCCCCCAAATGACCCCTTTTTGGAAAGTAGACATTACAAGGTGTTTAGAAAGGGGCATGGTGAGTTTTTTGAAGTTGTCATTTTTTCCCACAATTCTTTGCAAAATCAAGATTTTTTTTCACAAAATTGTCATATTAGCAGGTTATTTCTCACACACAGCATATGCATACCACAAATTACACCCCAAAATACATTCTGCTATTCCTCCCGAGTATGGACATACCACATGTGTGATACTTTTACACAGCGTGGCCACATACAAATGCCCAACATGCAGGGAGCGCCATCAGGTGTTCTGGAGCATAGATTACACATCTAATTTCCTGACTACCTCTTCCACTTTTGAAGGCCCTGGAACACCAGGACAATGGAAATGCCCCAAAAATGACCCCGTTTTGGAAAGTAAACACCCCAACATATAATCGATGAGGCATAATGAGTCTTTTGAACATGTCATTTTTTTCTACAAATTTTTGGAAAATGTGGAAAGAAAATGAAAATGCATTTTTTTTAACACAGTTAAAAAGTTAAAAAGAGGGGATAGTAGCGAGACTTTGCATGAGACTTGTCAATGAATATAAAGACTAATTATTCAGGATCAAAAGAAATTGACCTGAAACAAGTATTACATCTATAGTTGATAAAATAGTATAATATCCATAAGTGTACGTATAGCCTGGGATACCATAATCTCCAAGGATTTTCGAGATGTGAATGGAAAAAAATAGTTTAATAAAATTAACGTAAGACATACTTCATAAGATACATCATACAACATAGTTTGGCATATACAGGCAGTAAGACAGTGGACATAATTCATGTAATAGATGCAATTACAGAAAAAAAAATTATTATTATTCTTATATAATGAGACAATATGTGCATCCATAATTGGTAACTCTACGCGTTTCTTGGCTTTCTACCAATCATCAGGAGTCAGATGCAAATTAACTAAAAATTAAAACAATAAAACATCTATTAGTATATAATCAGTTATGGATAGGTAGAAAGTAAGTACAGAAGAAACATATGTTTCAACAATACTCACATACAATTCATTGGTCAATGACAACCAATGTGCTGGGATATGTAAGTGGTCTGGGTCAACAAAGTCTCAGCCGGGGTTGAGGCAGAGCACATACCCCCGAACCCCGGGGCCACAGCTGCCAAAGGACCGTAGCACCCCAATATGCGAACACCACCAGACGGGAAAGGTGCAGCCAGGCTGCTGAGCACAGGATGGACTGTAAGAAAGAAGGAAAACTATGTGAAAGTGGGAGGGAGCGGGGGTAGGGGTGGATGTGTGTATGTGTGCGAAGGATGGATGTTTCAGTGAAGACTGCATGTCAAGGGATAGGTGAGTGTTTATGTGTGAAATACTCAAAAGCAGATGGATGTGTAGTGGGTCATGAATGGTATTGAAAAGAGATGAATGAGAAAAACAGGGGATGTGTGTGCATGAGAAGGACAAGTCAGAATTTCAAAGCGGTGGAAAGAGAGTGTGAAGGATTGATGTGATTACCTGGATGGTGCAGGTGCAGAGCAGATAGATCGCTCCCCCGCCACGGCGATGCCTAGAGTGAGCTGGTCCAAGGCAGCCGCTAAATGCCGCCAGCTGGGGGCGTGCTCACGCCAGCGTCATGTGGGGGCGTAATGACGGCATCAAAGGGGGAGGGAGAACTTCCTCCGTGATGTATAAATCACGGTCACCTCCCGCCCCCATGCCGCCAAAGCCCAAGATGAAAACCCTACTGGCTCCTGCAATGTGGTGTCACAGAGCACCGCATGCCAGACGTGGAAACATGACATCGATGCGCCTAGGTCGCGGCCCGCCCCCACCATAACATAGGGTGGGTCACAGGTCACGCACTGGCCGCATCGCAACCCCGGAAATTGGGACAAAAAAGACACCAGTACCACCTCCCAGCAACAGAATAATGCTGATTGGTAGAAAGCCAAGAAACGCGTAGAGTTACTAACTTATGGATGCACATATTGTCTCATTATATAAAAATAATAATATTTCTTGTTTCTGTAATTGCATCTATTACATGAATTATGTCCACTGTCTTACTGCCTGTATATGCCAAACTATGTTGTATGATGTATCTTATGAAGTATGTCTTACAGTTAAAAAGTTGTCCATTTATACAATATTTCTGATGGTGGGATGGCTGAGCCTGGATGAGCGTGGATGGTGGGATGGCTGAGCGTGGATGACGGGATGGCTGAGCGTGGATGGCGGGATGGCTAAGCGTGGATGGCGGGATGGATGAACATGGATGGCAGGATGGATGAGCGTGGATGGCGGGATGGCTGAGTGTGGGTGGCTTATACAGAGGGATGGATGGCTGGATTTGTCACTGAGCAGCGCTGTGGGCACTACACATCCAGCCCACAGCGCTGCTGCATCCGATCTCTCCCCTGTCTGCTCAAGCTGGACAGAGAGGGGAGAGAGGAACCTGATATCATGCTGGTTTGTTTACATGTGATCGCTCCATCATTTGATAGAGTGATCACGTGGTAAACAGCCGCTGTCAGCCTGGCAGTCACGGATGCTCCCGTGTGCGTGCCCCAGGGGGTACGTGCGATTCTGGGAGGACGTCATAGTATGCCCTCCCAGAGTTATCAAACCACCCTGTAGCCGTCATTCGGCTATGGACCAGTTGTTAAGTGGTTAAGAGGGAAGTTTCAGGAAGAAAACTTAAAATTTTAAATGAGGAACTTTGAAGCAAAATAAGGGTCAGTGCCCATCTGCAGCCTCACAAGTGCCATCAATGCAGCCTCATCAGTCCACTTCAATGCAGCCTCACCATTGACATCAATGCAGCAGCCTCACCATTGCCATCAATGCAGCAGCCTCAACATTGCCATCAGTGCAGCCTGATCAATGCCCATCTGCAGCCTAAAAGGGACAGGGAGGGGGGCAGGACAAGAGCTGACAGATTACATACAGTGAGAATCTCCTATGATAGACAGAACAGTGGTCCAATAGAGGCCCAGGAGACGGGACTTCCTATTATAGAGGCCGCTAAGTAAACAGGAGATTCTCACTGTATGTAATCTGATGACACTCTCCCCCCCCCGTCCCCTCCGAGGCAGCTAAAATTTAAGTATTGGCATATAACACGCACATGCTATTTGCACACTATTTTCAGGGTGAAAAAGTGTGTGTTATATGCCAAAAAATACAGTAATTGTTATTATCTTGGAACTTCCTGTATGCTAACTCAGCTACTGATCTTGTGCCAGAATATTGCCATTTTTCCCAAAAGAGTTGAAGCTGTTATAGATGCACAGGGTGGGCCAACTCATTTATTACCCTACGGACTAATAATGGGATGCCATTAAAGTCCATGTGCATGTAAAGGCAGGCATCCCAAAACTTTTGACAATATAATGTGTGTATATATATATATATATATATATATATATATATATATATATATATATATACACAGTGTGTTATATATAGTATATACACATATTAACCTTTCCTTCTTGCATATCTATTAAGCACTTACATTAATGTATATCCATATTTGGAAAAAAGAGAGCATGCTCCTAAGAGTTCCAGATAACGATTTATAATTTGTACACCACTGAAATCTTTATTGCTTCGGTTCGGGGCCACACACTTATAAAAATAGCAATATATTCTGAGCACTACCAATGCTCTTCCAGAACCAATCCATTACGCTAGTTAATAAGTTCATTCTTTAGTGTGTCCTCCAAACAAATTTATGGCGGATTGCGCTCCTATACATTTTATCTTCTTGAGTTCGAAACCAGCAGGTTCAATTGCCTCTTACCATACGAAAGCATTTTATGCTGAAATAATACAATACATACATTTTATTAGACTAAGCTGGGAAAAGCAAGCATTGAAAGCACCCAAGCCCGTCCAGACTCGCATTTTTGCAATTCGAGAGGAACAAACAGCTCAAGCAGACTCTGCAACTAAATTACAAGGTAGGACTCTCGATGTGAAAAACAATTTTCTTGCAGAAATGGCGTTTTCTTGAAAGCGATATGAATCTATGCCAGATTAAAATGTAAGTGTCATAACAGATTAGACCTTAACACAACTGAGAAAACCAAGTTGTATAATGTGTTTGTCCAAAATAATTGCTTTATAATCATTTAAGTTTATCGCAGCTTCAAAAAGTATTCAGTTTGAAACTATAATAGTAAAGTCGCCCTGTCGTTTTACTGGTCGCCGTGATGCTAGAAAAAAGAAAAATGGCAATCATGCAACTGAACTTTTAAAATGAGATATTACAGTTAAAATTCATTTTAATTTAATATTTAAGTTGTAAAAATGTTACTTTAGGTTTTGTATTTTTCTATATATTTTTCCAGTCTGCTTTTAAGATCCCAAAGATAGCCAACTGAATTTTAATATGAGTCATTGCTGGTATATAAGTACAAGTATATGAACCTGAAGAATAGACATGTGCGTGACAAAAAAAATAGTTTTGATTAGTTAATCTAGTTATTTTGTTTCGTTAAATTTGGTTGAATCGTTCAATTTGTATTCGGGATTCATATTTGGGATTCGTATTCGGAATTCGTATTCAGACTTTTTCGAATTTTTGTTCCAATTTACCGTTGTTTTTTCGATTCAGAACGTTCGAATTGATAAATTTCAGATTACAATGACCTTTGGCTTAACTAAAATAGCATTATTTCAAAATGGTACCCTAATAACAGACACAGGGGCTGATCTACGAAAGCCGTGCACCATCAGTAGAGTCGCACGGCGAGGCGCAACGCACATTTTCATATTTACAAGACCGTGCGCCGTTAACATTTATTATAGCGATCTCGGCGCACGGGAGAATGTAATCTGTGCATCAATATGGACATGGCTCATGGCATCTTCAATTCAACATTAACAGAAGATGGAGGTGCCAATATTATGGGGTGATGTGGGGTGATGTGAGGAAGTTTACTAACAACTGCCCAAGTAACAAATATGCCCAAAATAGAAGGAGAAAGTAACTTTTTCAGAGAAAGCCTGCTGTGCCTGCAAGTATGTTTAGAACTGTGTGAGATCAATGTAAGCACTACGCATGCGCAATCGGCTCTTACGCTCGTTCAAATGCGTTTGTTCACTGCGTGGCCAAAATCTTAGTAAGTGTCAAGTAATTGGGTGGGTTGAACAGGCGCACCTCTAAACATGACTTTTTTTTTTTTTTTTTTACGCTGGTTCACCTTTATGTATTTTTTTAAGGAGATTTGCACACAGGTCATGTAAGCATATTACGTTGCCAACATGTGACATGCACCTTGTTAAAATGATGTAAAAAGACTCTCGCTCCTCTAGCTCCTCCTAAAAGGGCATTTAACCTTCCCCTCTAATGCATATGATTTCCTTGGGCTAGCTTTTGCTTTTAAAGAAGAACTCCACACTCCATTCTCCAATGCTCTTGTCTCCCACCTCTAATGCATATGATTTCTTTGGGCTAGCTTTTGCTTTTAAAGGGGAACTCCACACTCTATTCTCCAATGCTCTCGTCTCCCCCCTTTAACCCTTTGGATTTCCATGGGCTAACTTTTGCTTTTAAAGGGGAACTCCACACTACACTCCATTATCAAAAGGCTGTGAGCTGCCTTCACAAATCCAAACCACATCCCTTTTCAGAGCATACAACAGGGCCAGCTAGGAAAGGGGCAAGAAGAGCGATCGCCCAACCCCCTCCTGAACCATACAGGTCCACATGCACTCAACATAGCTGGCTGCCTTTGGGGCATGTTGGGCTCAGCCCAATACCAACCACAAAGCACCTTGTACCCACTAGTTTAAAGGGGCTTTCCACATTCCGTAAAGCCCCCGTCTGCAGCCCCCCACAACCCCTAGCCTAGGGTTGTGTGGAAGAGGCCCTTGTCCCTCTGAATATGGGAACAAGGTGGTTGACTTTTGGGGTGCCTGAACCCCTCCTGCCCCCAAACATCCATTTGGGCTTTCATGGGCTGGCTTGCTGTGTGTTTGGCTAGGGGTCTGTTAGTGTGTGGGAGGGGCACAATATTTTTTGAGTTTGAGGTGGTATTTTTCTCATGAGGGTTCTCATTTTAATCCTTAACAGGCCCAAATGGCCTTGTATGTATGGGGGGGGGGGGGGGGGGTAGGCTATTTTTTTTGTTTTGTGTTAAAATCTTGCAGCTACTATGTAGATTTGTAGCTTTTCTCTAAAGCCATAAATCCTTGAAGCAGCATTTTGGATACATGCTATAGATGCACCACTTTACAGGCAGATTAAGCCCCCCCCCCAAGTTACTAGCTTTTAAGCAATTTTGCATTTTTAAAGGTACTTCTCCTTGTTTTCGTTTTTGGGGTTGTCCAAATTGGTGACATTGATATATGTCGCTTAGGGTGGGACCTGGGCCCCCATACCCATTTTAAGGCCAATAACTAGAAGATAAGCCAGCCAAGTGGGGACTAGCAAAATTAACAATTCAGTTCGCCATAGACTGCAATGGTATTTGTTGTATAACTTTTGCCCATGTTAGGCTCTTTGTTTGCCCCCCTGAACCAGCGGGTGTTTGTCCCATCTGTAATTTTGTAGCATGCTGGATGATGTGCTTAATTTTGGAAAGGGGGGTGGCTTATTTTCCGTTAGCTGCATTTGGGTTGGTCTGGGCATGCTCAGGGACTTTGCTTTTTTTTCTTCTTTTTGTGTGTGAACAGCACTTGGATGTTTTTGGGCATGCTCAGAGAGTGTGTTTTTTTGGGTTAGTAATTTAAGGACATCCTTAACAGGTGTACCCACTTTGAAGTTCTGTCTCTACATTGGGTGAACTACATTTTTGTGTGTCTCATGGCCTGGACTATGCATGTGTTTTAAATTAGGTAAAAGAGGAGCAGCGCTGTGAGAAATGTTCCATGTGATGAACAGAATTAGTACATAGGTAAAAAACCAAAAAATTGGGATAGGCTCCAAGTTCATAGGTTATATAAACAACTGGACTGTCCTATTGAGAACCAATCTTGATGGTAAATACGGGACGTGAATATGGGAATCAATGAGTCCTTCACCACACCACTGTGATAATAAAATTGTGCGCTTACCAAATGGCAAGCTTAGAAGAGCTTGCGACCTTAACCCGGTCGGGGCCTTTCAAGGTGGAACCATCAAGGAGAGACACACCACTTGGTTTGAATTAGGCACCTGCTACAGATTATGAATACTGGGAGGATCCATTCTTGATCTTTGGTCACTGTTCCCTTGGTGGATACCCATTGATGTTATACATTGTGACGGACCCCCGCCTGATTGGTCTACATCGGAAACCATGTATGCTGATTTTCTTCCCTGGGTGTGTTACACCACGAGCTCTGTTGACTGTTGAGTTCAACTTGTCTGGTTTATCCCTAGCCTGGGGTCACATCTCCATTTAGAGTGGTAACTTGAAGAACAGTGTGCCTAATTCAAACCAAGTGGTGTGTCTCTCCTTGATGGTTCCACCTTGAAAGGCCCCGACCGGGTTAAGGTCGCAAGCTCTTCTAAGCTTGCCATTTGGTAAGCGCACAATTTTATTATCACAGTGGTGTGGTGAAGGACTCATTGATTCCCATATTCACGTCCCGTATTTACCATCAAGATTGGTTCTCAATAGGACAGTCCAGTTGTTTATATAACCTATGAACTTGGAGCCTATCCCAATTTTTTGGTTTTTTACCTATGTACTAATTCTGTTCATCACATGGAACATTTCTCACAGCGCTGCTCCTCTTTTACCTAATTTTGTTATGTGTGTATCTCACGTTTTAGCAGCTGCTTTATATATTTGATCACTTATTTGTCACATTAGATTGGGTTTAATTTACAATTTATTCTTTATTTGTCAATAGGTGGTTTTGCATTATTTAGTTTAATATAGCGCGGTGATTTGTCCTGTTTTTTTTATGTGTTTTAAATTGCCTCATTAGCATGCAAGCGTATGTTATATAAAGCTTGCAGATAGCATTCTTTACCTTGCCCTGAAAAGCGGAAAGGTTGTGTGTCTGGGACCGGCAAGAGAGTACATTTGGGTGTCCTTATAGAGTTTGGAACACATGTATTTTCTCTTTGCATTTTATTTGTTATGTCTTTGCAAAACAGATGTGTTCTGGAGCAAGTTTTTTTTACTTTGATTTATTGTATTTTTTTGGGTGGGGGGGGGTATTTTCCCCTGAAATAATTTTGATGTTATCAATGTGTGTCGTTTGTAGGTTGTTTCACTTTGATTTAATTGCCTGTGCTGCATTATTTTGCAAAATCTTCCTCAAGATGTTGTGACGAATGTTTAAATCCTTAATAGATGTCCGTTTGTGGTAGCAGTCCTTTTAACTCCTGTTAATTTCCTCTGCAAAATGGTCAGACCTCAAAACCATATTCTGTTAGTGTCTCAAATTAACATACATGGGTTTTTTGCTTTCCTTGCTCTTTTCCAAGTCCTGTTGAGCAATAAAATTTGTAGCAAATTTTTATGTTTTATGTGTTTTGTTAATTTTTATGCAACAGATTTCCCCGCTGCAGCTTAACTAGGCTGATTGGCATGGCAAAACAAAAAAAGGTGTGATTTGTTTAAAAGTTATTTTACTGGTGCCTTTATGGTAGCATATGCATGGATTGTGCATATGCTGCCATGGATAGTCACCAGGAAAGGAAAATTACAGAGCAGTAAGTATTCAATTTTCCATTTTAGTGCAGTGGTTCTCTGCCTCAGTCCTCAAGTACCCACAACAGAACATGTTTTGGGAATTTATCTTAGCTAAAATAGCTGTCCAAAATACTAAGCCATTGACTGTAATTTAAAGCACCTGGGCAAGATGAAGGAAAACATGGCCTGTTGGGGGTACTTGAGGACAGGGTTGAGAAGCACTGAGCTAAAATCGAGCTCCAGACAATCCTATTCTAATTGTGGGCATTTGAGGTAAACCAAGTGAGTGTTAGAACCCCCGCTTGTATTTTTTAGGATGGGCTTTGTGTCCCTTTTCTTAAAATTGGCTTCACTTCCTGTCCAAACAGGAAGTGAGGGTAAAACCCTACCAATGTCTTTCCTTGGGGACACACAGGTCAATCTAACTAGTGTTCCCATTAGGCAAATTGCGCTCTAGCACTTTGTTGTGTACACCCCACATTATTAGGTCTTTTGGGGTTTATTAAAGGCAAATCTACTCTGAAATACAAGTGTACTCACTGTAAATCTGAGGGGAAGCACTTTGTATTTTTATCATCCAATCATGTACAAGCAAAGATGCTGTTTTTTTATTTTCCTTGCATGTCCCCCTTGGATCTCCAGCAACTGCACTTGTAGTGCACTTGTATTGCAAAGTGGATTTGCCTTTAGTAAATAAATCCAAGTCCAAGATAACTAATAATTTGGGGTGTACACAGCAAAATGCTAGAGTGCAATTTACCTAATGGGGAAACTATTTAGATTGACCTGTGTGTCCCCAGGGAAAGACATTGGTTGGGTTTTACCCTCACTTCCCATTTGGCTATGTAACAGGAAGTGAATAAATTTGAAGGAGAAAGTGGCAAAATTTAGGACAGGATCTTCACCCTATCAGGGGTGCCAACATCCGCAACAACTGACAAGACTTCTAATCCCTCTGCACTCTATCCCCAATCAAAAATAATAAAGGATTTAATTTAGTTTAACTTTGCAAAGACACATTCCTAAGTTCAACTTTGATGCCTGTCAATGGCCCATTTAGACCTTGTTTAATAGAAAACACCAGTTCCCTTTCACTATTAACATATGTTAGTCCAGTCCTAGAAAAGTGCATCTGCTTTACTATTAATTTCCCTAAAAATTGGGTTCCTGCAGCTAGATGTGCCAAATGCATCTAGATGTGCGACCTCTGTGTATGTGAGATGCACAACTGCTGTGTGCTTGGAGGTATGTACCCGTGGCGCATATCTGGTTCCCGGAAGCAGTGGCCAGCACAAGGGAATGACATCACGCCCATCCAGGAAGTTGCTTGTACTGCTGCTAATTTCTTCCCACCACCATGCCCCGCTCACTGTTCTCTGAGGAAGAGATGATCCTTATTTGCAAATTAAGAAAATTATTTATTTTTTTAACATGAGGTGGTGTTTGTTTGGGTCCCTAACACACATCCAGGCCAATTTAGACAGGATCCGATCTACCTACCAGCATGTTTTTAGAGTGTGGGATAAAACTGGAGTACCCGGAGTACCTGGAGGAAACTCACGCAGGCACAGGGAGAACATGCATACTCTAGGCAGATGGTGTTGCGGGTGGGATTTGAACCAGTGACCCTTTTTGCTGCTAGGTGAAAGTGCTACATACTTAACCCCTTGATCGCCCCCTAGTATTTAACCCCTTCCCTGCCAGTGTCATTTATACAGTAATCAATGCATTTTTATAGCACTGATCGCTATATAAATGACAATGATCCCAAAATAGTGTCAAAAGTGTCCAATGTGTCCACCATAATGTCGCAGTCATGATAAAAATTGCAGATCATCGCCATTACTAATAAAAAAAACAATAATAATAAAAATTCCATAAATCTATCCCCTATTTTGTAGACTCTATAACTTTGTGCAAACCAATCAATATACGCTTATTGCGATTTTTTTTTTTTACCAAAGATATGTAGAAGAATACATATCGGCCTAAACTGAGGAACACATTTTTTTTTATATATTTTTTGGGGATATTTATTATAGCCAAAAGTAAAAAATATATTTTTTTTCAAAATTGTCGCTCTTTTTTGTTTATAGCGCAAAAAATAAAAAACGCAGAGGTGTTCAAATACCACCAAAAGAAAGCTCCATTTGTGGGAAAAAAGGACGACAATTTTGTTTGGGTGCAACGTCGCATGACCGCGCAATTGTCAGTTAAAGCAACGCAGTGCCGTATCGCAAAAAGTGATCTGGTCAGGAAAGGGGTAAATTCTTCAGGGCTGAAGTGGTTAAATACCACCAAAAGAAACCTCTATCTGTCTAAAAAAAAATATACAAATTTTGTTTGGGTACAATTTTCTATGACTGCGCAGTTGTCATTCAAAATGCGACAACACTGAAAGTTGAAAATTGGCCTGGGCAGGAAGGGGGTAAAAGTTCCCAGTAGGCAAGTAGTTAAGACTGCTGTTTTGTTTTTTTTCTCTCTTTTTCCTGTTTCCCATCAGGGAAATTTGCCTTAACTTCCTGTCCCAGAGACGCAGCAGAAAATAGGAGGACATCAGAACAGGTTCCACCAAATAAAATATATCCTCTCATCTTCTATTTCTTCTTCTGAAACATTTTAGAATTCCCACGTCTGTCTGGTGGCAGTCATATTCTGGCTTTACATATACTGTTTTTTTAAGTAAACACGTGCTTAACTTTGACAGATAACACAACTATTCTGGAGAACTGACTTTATCCACTGCTGTAAAGTAATACAAATAGGCCTTGTCCATTTCCCCAGCCTATTATTAGGTAGTGAAAGGAGAAGCAGCAGACTGATGAGCCTATCTGTCTGTCACTTGGTTTCTTCTCCTATCAACATGTCTAATGCTACCACATAAGCACTGCCGAACAAATGATTGGATCGCTGTGCTACTTCTCCCTTCCTAGTCTGAGTTCTGTTGTGCAGGGAATTGCAAGAAGCGAATACCAAGTCAGAAGGTTCAGGTACTTATACTGGTTGCTTTTAAAGATACACTTGGGGTCTATGTATAAAAATGTTGCAGTAAGTATAAAAAATGAAACAACGTAATGTTTGTAATATGATTAACTCCTAGTATCGTCAACTCCATTGAAAGGTCATGGTGCAGTACTATTTTTGATTGATTTATTTCACCATATACTGTAAATATCTGTAATAAATAAGATAAGTATGATGAAAACATCAAAGACTGAGATAAGATGAACTGATGTGCTTCAATTTATCAGGGCAAACTGCAAACCATTTCTTGTATGTTAATGGCTTGATGTATTTATGTTTGATGGACCTTTTGAAATTAGACAGGCATGCAGCTAATTTTATCTTCCTTGTCCTCTCCATAAAGGGATACAAATTGTCAGACTAGCTGAATGCATTTGAAGGAATTGTATGACATTCTCAGTGTGCTTTGGAACATTACAATTATCACTAGACAATTTCTAACACTTAAGATGAGGAATGGATGGGTCAGAAAAACATATATTTCATTTATTAATTAGCTGTATATTACTGTCACATGATGTTTGCAATATTTTTATCAAACACAATAAAATTCCCAAACTTTCTGTAAAATATAAAGGATGAGACAGAGTTAAGTAAATGGATACCCAATATGTCAAGACTCAAAGCTGCATGTGCCTGCGACATGGAAACAAACTTTGATATTTAAAAAATCCAGAGGCAATGCTTTAAAAGCCTTCAACATGAAGTTAACTATTAAAGATTGCCTTATGCCCTGTACACACGATCGGACATTCCGACAACAAAATCTATGGATTTTTTCCAGACGGATGTTGGCTCAAACTTATCTTGCATACACACGGTCACACAAATCTTGAAGGAAATTCTGAACGTCAAGAATGCGGTGATGTACAACAGGTACGACGGCACTAGAAAAGGGAAGTTCAATACCAAGTTCGCCACCCTTTGGGCTCCTTCTGCTAATCTCATGTTAGTAGAAGTTTGGTGAGAGACAATTCACGCTTTGCAGCCTCATGCTTTTCCGATTGTTACTGCTCTTCAGTTTGTGCTTGTGGGTTCGTATCTGGTTTTCAGTGTTTGCCCACCCAAAGCGCACATGAGGTCCGTATAAAATATATGGAGTACTTTGCAGGTAGGGGGCCATTGATATGCCAGAAATTGTTTAATAAACATTTTAAAAATATTTTTTTTTATTTAAACTGAAATAATATTTCCTTTGATTTACTGCTTGTGTTTCGTTTAGCTGTCTCCTAGGTTCTCCAATGGGCTTTTTTTTTTTTGGACATTTTCTTCAATAGTATAAACCTAATTTATTTGATACATGAGGTGACAATCTCTTCTTCAGTGAACTAATATTATGTTGTGGGTCTGCTACACACACACCTTGTTTTTGTTGTTGATGTATGTAATGCATTACTGTTAAAAATATACATCATTTTCAGCACCATGAATGAATTTTGCAGAGTCACAAAAATGGCATAATTGTGGCAAATTATAAAGCACTGTGGGAGTTATTTACTTAAGGAAAATCCACTTTGCACTACAAGTGCACTGCAAAAGTGCACTTGAAACTGCACTTGAAACTTCACTAAAAGTGCACTTGTAGTGCAAAGTGGATTTGCTTTTAGTAAATAACCCCGAATTCAGTGTAAACGCCAACTTAGTCCAAAAAATGATATTGAACATTGAAAGAAGAAGCCACACATTGTTGAGTAGAAATCTTTTTACTCTGTGCACATTCACATGTGCGTTAGAAAATGGTTTTTAAACTAACCAACATATTTTAGTAATAACATTTTTGTTTTTGACAGTACAAATAGCCTTTTTTGTGTTAAAACAGGCATGTTTAAAACCATAAAACAATACACAACTCAGGAACTTACAAAGTTCAACTTTGACAAAGTTAAGGCAATATCAGACATTAGTATGTCCTAACTGTGTTGATATTGCCTTCATCAGATGGGGTGATGTCACCCCTGTGAAAGTCAAATTTTGCAGATGCACACAAATTGAGAGTCAAAATGGGGATTTCCCTCCTGATCCCATGCCTAATGTCAGCATGTGCTAGCTCACATCATGGGGGATCAATGGACGTGTTTCGGGGGTGCAACCCCTTCCTCTCTTCTACTTTAATTGCGAGGAAGGGGTTGCACCCCCAAAACACGTACCAAGATATCCTGTTATGGTAGATAGCACATGTTGACACACTGTGTGCATCTTCAAAATTTGGCTTTCCAAATTTTTGAGAAAAGTTAGAAAAATATAAAGAATTTGATAAATGTTGGTGTGTTTTCGATTCTGCCTAAAACATCAATGATGTATTTGAGTCTTTTTTCAACATCATTGATGTCTTCCTTGATCTCCTGTAAATCCCGATTGCACACCATGATCTCTCCGATGAGGACTTGTGCACTTGTGAAAGGTGTTTCTTCTTCAACAACATCCACATCACCTAAAAAAAAACACACCATGTATTATAAATATGCAGGCATCCATCTATTACCTGAAGCTGTGGTCTCAGAAACTCACCTGTTGTGGTCACTATTTCACTCACTTCATAAACTTCTCCTTCCTCCACATCCTCTGGTTGTTGTTTTTGGATTTCCCCTTCTTTATGAGGTTGGGGGTTCCTGGTGACCTCAGACGTCCCGAGTCTTTCCTCCCCTATGTGAATAAAATAAAGGTATACATAGCACACAGATATTTGAGGCAAGAAATAGGAATATGAAACATTGCTTTGAAGTGTCATACAATTGTCTGTTTTGGCAGAGTTCAAAGCTGAAGACATGAATTTTTCCCTTTACAAAGCCGGAATACTTACCTTTTTTGTTAAAGTATCACACATGTAGAGACCCCTAGTATCCACTGGAGCACCTGTGTGGAACACCCTAAAAAGTTTGTTCTGGTGTCCCACACTAGTGCTCCTGCGTCCAGATGTGTAAACAGCTGCTGAGTGTCCTCTCCTTGCACTGAATCAAGTTTGCATTTCATTCTAGTTACAAACCCATGTAGACAACAATATACTAAACTTCTTTTAAGACAAATAAACATGACCAAATGTAATTAGCCTGCATCTGCAAAAAACATCGTATTAGTGAGCGAACGAACGATATTTTCTACGAACGATTACTGTGCCCACAAACCTGAAACTTGCCATTTTAAACTGTACAACAGTAAAGAAAAGCACATGGAGCAGCACGAACATAAGAAGAAGAATAGGAACACACAACAAAATATTTACTTTTTTGCAGCACTTGATTGATTCTTGCTCCCTCAATTTGAGGTCTGACCATCGTTTCCTCAGTTGATCCTTGGATTGCCGCACCCCAAAATTCTTATGTCACAACTTTAGTCACGATCTTGGCCTTTCTCACATTTGGGTTTGGGTACGGTCCATGTTTCCCATCATAGTTAGTCCTCCTGAAGATGTCCACCGTCTCCACCATCTCTATAAAGTCCATATTCGAGACCTTAAATATCCTCCGGGATCAGGACATTTGTGGCTCCGGGCTACTGCGCTGAAAGACAAGGGTCGGGGAATATACTAGAAAGAACATCTGGGGCGGGCGGAGTTTCACGCATGCGCAGTGTATATAAAGCGTAATACGCATGTGTCATACGTATGATCTGTGAGCGGAGGAAGGAGTAGCGGAAGCGCCTAATGAAGGTACAATTTTAACTTGGTGCATGAGTGGCCTATACTGCTTCTATATTGAGGCCTATATTGGGACAAGATTAGGAGAGTTTAGCCTGACATTAGGGTTTGTCTTGTGTTGTGTCTTGCAGAGAAAATGGATCCATTCAATGATGAGGACTTTATCCTCATATTCATTGATATGTACAGGCAGGGAGCTGCCCTGTCTGTGGCAGGTAAACCACCCCTTTTATAACAATAAACCAAACAGGAAGGCAGCGCTGGATCAATTGCTGGAATTTGTGAAGCCATGATCCCCACGGCAACCATCCCCTATTTGAAGGTCCTAATTGGTGGCATGAGGAGCACTTATAATAGGGAGCACAAGAAGGTCCAGGATTCCCAGAGATCAGGAGCTGCAGCAGATGACATTTATGTCCCCAGGCTGTGGTACTATGACAGACTGCATTTTCTGGCGGGCCAGACTGAACCCAGGCCAGCACTCTCCAATCTTCCTTCAAGGCTTCCTTCTACCTCAGCTGAGGCTTCCAACATCCAACCTGGGCCTTCCAGCTGGGAAAAAGTGGAGGAGCACAGCTTGAGCCAGGTTTAGCATTGTTCAACATATTTCTAGTCAAATAATTAATGATGTTAACTAGATGTTATTATTGATCAGTAATTTCTGATTTTACAAAGTGTTTTACATATCAGTATACAATAGTAGCCATAAATGATTGGGACAAGAAGGAAAAATGCTGGGTTCAGAATGATAGTCTTTTCTATTTATTAACATTCAATTTGCAACAGTCATGAGCTGAAAATTGTGTGTGATTGATGAACCAAAAACTAAAACTCTCCCTTTTTCATACACAGGAAAGTCTAAGCCAGGAGGAGGCAGTGGAAAGTGGCATCCAGGAGGTGGCGGGGGTAAGTGGCAGCTAGGGGGTGGCCGGGCCCAGTAGCCTGCCCGAATCCCAGGTCTCTCACCTCCGCCTTCCACAAAAAAGTCCCAGGAAAAGGAGAAACCTGGAGGAGACAGTACTTGGCCTATTTCGGAAGGCTACTGTGGCCCTCAGAACCCCCCCAATAATCAAGAGGACAATGCCTACATGGCAGCCTGCAAAATGTAGGAAATGGAGGAGGGCCAACTTCTTTTATGTGAGGAAGTTATGTTACAAGCCCTAAATAAGGGGTTGAGGGGCGAACTCAAAAGCCAAAGCCATGTTTGTGAGTTCAACCATGGTCCTCCTCCTCCACCTCCTGCCACAACTACAACACCAGAGCCACAGCCTGGAAGCAAGCATGTAGTGAAGACAAGAGAGTGATGGCCTGGGTTTGGTGTGGTCTGACAAAAGACGAAGGCTGTTGTAAAACCACAGCCTGGAAACATATATGTCATGTGCTGCTGTTCCTGATCTCTTGTAGTCCTGGACCAGATTGTGCTCACTATTATAAGGACTCCTCAGGCCACCAATTTGGACTGTAAATAATTGATGTGTGCCCTGGGGTTCAAAGGCTTCGCAAAGTTCACCAGTTTCTCCAGCGTTGCCTTCCTCTTTATTTTGTTATGACCCATAATAAATGGCTATTTATTTTTCAGAAATACTTGGCTATGTGTTTAACCTCAAAAAGGACAGTTTGCTTGTGAGTAGGCAGGTACATTTCAAAAATACAATGTGAAATTAACAAGGGACTCTAACACCAACCTCCTTGAGGTTAAAAAATACAAGATAATAATGGTGTTGTGGTAACTTGACACAAAACTAAATAAAAAATTATGGAGATCACTATAAAAAAAACACACTATAACCAAAAATTCAAAACATTATTATGGAGATCAGATGAAAAAAAAAAAAAACAGTTGTCAGAACTCTGTGTGAATATGAGCAGCAAAACAACTTCATTATTCTAGCATTCTAAAGAAGAAGAGAATGAGCTGCATTAAAAGATTTTAGAATTTGCAGCGTGACGAATGTGATCTCCATTACAAACGCTAGTTTTACCAGACTGAGCGCTTCCGTCTCGTACTTGATTCTGAGCATGCGTGGAACTTTGTGTGTCGGAATTGTGTACACACGATCAGAATTTACCAGAACAGATTTTGTTGTCTTAAAATTTGAGATCCAGATCTCAAATTTTGTGTGTCGGAAATTCCGATGGAAAATGTCAGATGGAGCCTACACATGGGCGGAATTTCCAACAAAAAGCTCCCATCGAACATTTTGCGCAGGAAAATCCAACCATGTGTACAAGGAATTAGAAGTTTTTTTTTTTTACTTAATTTTATTCCAAACGGGTTACAAGCCCTCTAGGTGATTGCACTTTTTCTTGATGGAGGCATCAGGGGTCAACTCAACCATTTCTGATCAAGGACACAGTGTTGATCAGCTGCTTCTCTAAGTTCTTCTAGCCTGGAACTGACAGTACTCAACCCGGAGGTTCTTAAAGCTGAGCACTTTCGGGTTAAAAAGGAAAGATGGATGTTCCTTCATCTCTCCCCTTCTCCATCTTAATATGCCTTTTTTTGATTTTGAGCTCCCGGAAGCAGGTGGGCCTTGAGACAGAGAAGAGGGTGCCCAAAAGGCCTTTTTATTGCAACAGACATAACCGCAAAGTCAGTGGCAGTAGTGGCATGTAAACAAACTCTATGTACCGCTATATTGTAAAACCAAAAAAAAAAAATATATATATATATATATATATATATATATATATATATATATATATACACATATGCTACAAATACTGCATGTCAGTGATCTCCAAACGTTCTAAGCAAAGTGCCAATTTACTGTCCTTCAAGCTTTAGGGGGCCGGACTGTGGCTAGTGGGTGTAGAAAATGCCGGCATGAAATGTTGGCATTAATATTGAAAATGTGACTGATCATGCCAAAAAACTTTTATTCAAGGATAGCAATCACATGAAACCATTTATTATCACATAGTTTTTTGGATCCTTTTTAAATAATAATTGTAACAGAAATCACCCAACTGGTCCTGATTAAAAGTTTACATATCCTGGAATGTTTGGCCTTGGTACAGACACAGAAGGTGGCACACACGGGTTAAAATGGCAATTAAAGGTTAATTTCCCACATTTGTGGCTTTTTAAATCTCAATTAGTGTCTGTGTATGAATAGTTAATGGGTTTGTTAGCTCTCACATGGATGCACTAAGCAGGCTAGACACTGAGCCATGAGGCGGTAGAAAAGAACAGTGAAAAGACCTGCGTAACAAGGTATTGAAACTTTACAAAGATGGAAAAGGATATAAAAAGATATCCAAAGCCTTTAATTATGCCAGTCAGTACTGTTTAATCACATAATAAGAAGTGGAAAATTTGGGGATCTCTTGATACCATGCCAAGGTCAGGTAGATCAAGAAAGATTTCACAAAAGTGAGTACACCCCTTACATTTTTGTAAATATTTTATTGTATCTTTAAGGGGTGTACTAACTTTTGTTACCAGCGGTTTAGACATTAATAGCTGTGTTTTTGTGTGTGAGTGCGCTACTCTTTTACCATACACCACTCATGTTCATACATCACTTTCATGTCAATAATCAATAAATTGTACAATCAATGAATTAATACAGACTCCCTCATACCCCCCTAAAATTATATGTGTTTACCACTTATATATCCCCCCACTATCAAAACATATTTATAAATCACCAATATCCACCAATCTGCAAGTAAAAATTACTAACAACAAAGAATTAACATAAAGTCCATGTGCCAAAGTGCAAATACGTCAATAAATGCTGTATATTCAGCCTTTAATTACCGCTGTGTATCATCTGTGATTCATCGTGACTTTTGTGACACACCACCACCGTTTAGATCGGCCACTCACCAGATACTTCTTGTATAATAAACCTTCGGTTCATTAATAGGGATAACCACTCCACCTGTTTGTACTTTTCCACACCTGCTATGCCTGAGCTTTGGTGTTCCTCATGCAAAATATATGGACAACGATCATTGCGCAGTGCGTTTAAAACTCATTTATTATCACTAAAATACAAAGTGTACACTCACATTTAAAAGTGCCCTCGAGCCGGCACTAAGCTATTCCAGCAGTTAAGGATGCATGTCTCTAGTGATGAATCACAGATGATACACAGCGGTACCTAAAGGCTGAATATACAGCATTTATTGACGTATTTGCACTTTGGCACATGGACTTTATGTTAATTCTTTGTTGTTAGTAATTTTTACTTGCAGATTGGTGGATATTGGTGATTTATAAAAATGTTTTGATAGTGGGGGGATATATAAGTGGTAAACACATATAATTTTAGGGGGGTATGAGGGAGTCTGTATTAATTCATTGATTGTACAATTTATTGATTATTGACATGAAAGTGATGTATGAACATGAGTGGTGTATGGTAAAAGAGTAGCGCACTCACACACACAAATTATAGTTATATCCCATTTCACTGAATGTTTTTTTTTAATGCAGCAACTCAAAAAAGTTTTTAAAGGGAAAAAGAAAAGTTTTTTTGCGCCGGTGACACATATATATTGATTAATAGCTGTGTGTTGAGTAATTTTGAGGGAACAGCAAATTTACGCTGTTATACAAGCTGTACACTCACTAATTTACATTGTTGCAAAGTGTCAGTTCTTCAGTGTTGTCACATGAAAAGATATAATAAAATATTTACAAAAATGTGAGGGGTGTACTCACTTCTGTGAGATACTGTATATATAGTGGGGAAGGAAAGTATTCAGACCCCCTTAATTTTTTCACTCTTTGTTATATTGCAGCCATTAACTAAAATCATTCAAGTTCTTTTTTTTTCCTAATTAATGTACACACAGCGCCCCATATTGACAGAAAAACACAGAATTGTTGACATTTTTGCAGATTTATTAAAAAAGAAAAACTGAAATATCACATGGTCCTAAGTATCCAGACCCTTTGCTGTGACACTCATATATTTAACTCAGGTGCTGTCCATTTCTTCTGATCATCCTTGAGAAGGTTCTACACCTTCTTTTGGGTCCAGTTGTGTTTGATTATACTGATTGGACTTGATTAGGAAAGCGACACACCTGTCTATATAAGACCTTACAGCTCACAGTGCATGAAAGAGCAAATGAGAATCATGAGGTCAAAGGAACTGCCTGAAGAGCTCAGAGAAAGAATTGTGGCAAGGCACCGATCTGGCCAAGGTTACAAGAAAAATTCTGCTGCACTTAAGGTTCCTAAGAGCACAGTGGCCTCCATAATCCTTAAATGGAAGATGTTTGGGACGACCAGAACCCTTCCTAGAGCTGGCTGTCTGGCCAAACTGAGCTATCGGGGAGAGGTAAAGAAGAACCCAAAGATCACTGTGACTGAGCTCCAGAGATGCAGTCGGGAGATGGGAGAAAGTTGTAGAAAGTCAACCATCACTGCAGCCCTCCACCAGTCGGGGCTTTATGGCAGAGTGGCCCGACGGAAGCCTCTCCTCAGTGCAAGACACATAAAAGCCCGCATGGAGTTTACTAAAAAAAACCTGAAGGACTCCAAGATAGTGAGAAATAAGATTCTTTGGTCTGATGAGACCAAGATAGAACTTTTTGGCCTTAATTCTAAGCGGTATGTGTGGAGAAAACCAGGCACTGCTCATCACCTGTCCAATACAGTCCCAACAGTGAAGCATGGTGGTGGCAGCATCATGCTGTAGGGGTGTTTTTCAGCTGCAGGGACAGGACGACTAGTTGCAATTGAGGGAAAGATGAATGCGGCCAAGTAAAAGGATATCCTGGACGAAAACCTCGTCCAGAGTGCTCAGGACCTCAGACTGGGCCGAAGGTTTACCTTCCTTTAAGACAATGACCCTAAGCACACAGCTAAAATAACGAAGGAGTGGCTTTACAACAACTCTGTGACTGTTCTTGAATGGCCCAGACAGAGCCCTGACTTAAACCCAATTGAGCATCTCTGGAGAGACCTAAAAATGGCTGTACACCAATGTTTACCATCCAACCTGACAGAACTGGAGAGGAGCTGCAAGGAGGAATGGCAGAGGATCCTCAAATCCAGGTGTGAAAAACTTGTTGCATCTTTCCCAAAAAGACTCATGGCTGTATTAGATCAAAAGGGTGCTTCTACTAAATACTGAGCAAAGTCTGAATACTTAGGACCATGTGATATTTCAGTTTTTCTTTTTTAATAAATCTGCAAAAATGACAACAATTCTGTGTTTTTCTGTCAATATGGGGTGCTATGTTTACATTAATGAGGAAAAAAATGAACTTAAATGATTTTAGCAAATGGCTGCAATATAACAAAGAGTGAAAAATTTAAGGGGTTCTGAATACTTTCCGTCCCCACTGTATATAGTAAAACCTTGAATTGCGAGTAACTTGGTCTGCGAGTGTTTTGCAAGATGAGCAAATTTTAACTTGATAAACGACTGAGATCTTGCAATACAAGTAGCATCACGTCACAAATGAGTATAAAAAAGAAGAGAAATCCCATTTTAGTCAATGAGAGCTGCCTTAATTAGCACTACTGAAGTTGCTCTGTCTTTAGAAAAGTTTTCTATACTACTTCAAGCCGACTTCTATCCGAATTGTGCCCATAGACTTTAGGGAGGGTTTGTGAAAAAAAAAAATACTTATGCTCAAAAAAGCTCAAAGAAGCTCAAAGGAGCTCAATAAAAACCTGCAAAAAAGCACAAAAAAGCACAAGCTTCTTCGAACTTAAATAAAAGGTCAAATGCCTGTAAAAACAGCTTCTATAGACTGAAGGACTTATGAATAAATGGTTGTGGCATGAGTCATCTAAGTTTCCATTATTTCTTATGGGGAAATTTGCTTTGATATACATGTGCTTTGGATTACAAGCACATTTCTGGAACACATTATGCTTGCAATACAAGGTTTTACTATATTTATATATTATTTATGTATGGTTAGGCCTATACCTATAGGTAAAATTGGCAAAAGGGCCAAAGCCATGTTGCTGAGCCCTAACTTTTCATGTGGTCCAAAAGCGGGGAGTTTATTTTTTAAAGAATTACTCTGGAGTAGTATGGATGTTAATAGATTCTTTTTAAAATGTGTAATTAATTATTGATCATTTTCCTTGTATGCATATGCTTATTTACATAGTACATACATATGTAAATCATTTTTAAAACTGAAAACAACTGTTGAGAATTCACTTATGCAAATTATGCCAGCAAATATATGTCTAGAATATTCCAGTCCTATGCATTGCTTATCGCTTAATGATGGGTTTGCCACAGCTGTCAAAAATATAACAATAAAGATTGTTCAAACTAGGCCAAAATACACATTGTTTAGCATGGTCACCATGACAAATATTCTGTCATGGTTAACATTTGGAATGCAAGGCTGTAATTAGTCTGTACCTTTACATACTATTTATAGCAATAAACATACAAATTAAATTTAGCATTACAGTGCAGCTTATATTATAATAGCACTTAATAATGCTTGTTACTTTTTTTGTTGGCTTGACTACCTTTCAGTTCGGGACTTTATTACAATATTGGAACTGCATTTGGCTTCAGGGTATAGAATTTTCTTACATCTTCTGCTGCACCACATGGCTAAGGGCAAGGAGTGCAATCAGGTTCACCATCTACTGGTGCTACCATTAGCTACTGTAGATCCATAAATCTAGACCTTGGTATCATCAGACGGTATCATCTTAAAGGAAGATGAGGATCAGCCAGTTGACCAACTGAACTCTGATAATTTTCTGAAAACTAAAGATCAGAAGAACTAGTATTTTGGTCATGTAAATGATTCTTCTCAGGATGTCTTCCATTACCCAAGAAAACCTGTGCTGTCAGGAATATAAAGACTGCAATTGATGATCTTCTTCCTAATTCCTGTCTACCATCCTGATCCCCATCTCAGGTTCAATGAGCAAGCATGTAGTCAAGGCAAGTCTTCTGATCTGCATACACGTTCCATGCCAATACAATAGATTGGAATGACAGCAAGGCAACCAGAATTTTCACAAAAAAAGAGCAGCAATGGCAACCACAAGATCTATCTCTTTACAGGTTCTCTTTAAAAAAACTGGATCGTCAGAAAAGCATAGAGTTGTATTTAGGTGTCCCATTGCTATATTAAAGGCAAAAATCTGGAAGTGAGAGGTAACCTTACTCACACCTTTCACGTGACAGAGTTTAGTGTGAACGAGGCCACCAATAAGCAATGCAGGGAAAAGATGTACAGGGATTGGGTAAAGCTTCTTATCATAGATCAGGCAAAATGAAACCTGTTGGCCAGAATGTACAGATTTGGGAGCTCTGAGATTGGTATGAAATGTGACGGGTGTACAGTATGTGCTTAGTGCAATGGGTAAGGTAACACAAATGGAAATTGAAGCACCCCATCACTGGTAAGATGTCCAAATACAACTTTTTTCCAATAAAAGTCAGGGTGACAATCCAAAAAGTATCCAAAGTGTTTTTCGGGGGATCAAGAGCATCCTACTGATGCTGACAAGGTCTTTGCTTGCAATAACACTGGAAAAATAAAACTAAAGGTTCAGTTCACTTCTAGTCTTTTCACAGTGTGTCACGCAAGCCCTGATAAAGTATTGGATACTTTTTGGATTGTCTTACTGACTTTAACTGGAATACAGTTGTGTCTGGACCTGTCAGCAGTGGCGTGGTGCCTCAATTTCTATTCTTGTTACATTAAACTTGTAGCGATGCCCCCATAGGGGCTGCTGAAAGTTGTGGCCCGCCTGTCACCCTGCACAGCCCGGCATTCACTTTCCAATCACCTTGGAGACAATGAACAGTCCAGATGTTTGTTTTGTTATTTTATTGAGGGATTTGAACTTGGATAGGGATAGAAGTATATGGGATGCCCAGTAGAACGAACAATTGGTTGATTGTATTTTCAATCTGTTGGGAGTTGGGACACTATATACACTTTACAGCTCCAGTCCCCTCCAGCACAACACTTGCTTGCAGACTGATTTTCTCTCTCTCTCTCTCCATTTGCAGGCAGGGACTGCGGGTCCTGTTAATGTAACAAAAGAATAGGAAGTCTTTGTGTGCTAGCTGACCTATGGTTGACTACTGCCCCCAGTAATCCATCTTCAGGCCCTGCCAGCCCTCCTGGCTGCAACTGCCTGACTCCACTGCCCAAGACATTTCAATCCTTACTGGCTCCACACCCAGTTCTGACTGTTTCCTCCCATCCTCTCTGGCTTACCTCTCCAGTCCTCCCGAAAGCACCTGTCACTCACTAGCCCTCCTGGTTGCACACACACCAGCGGTTCCCTCCTGAAGACTTGCCTGGCAGTACTAGTTCCTTCTGTCCTCTTTCTGACTCCTCTCTGTGCCTGCTGTTCAGATCCTTCATGCGTTCTTGAAGGGATCCGTCCTGCACCCAAGTCCTAGGCCCAAGATCACCCCCCCAGAATGGGGAGCGCCCTCAAAGTCCCCAACAGCCTAGCACTTCATCCTCAGTTCTTCCACCCGACAACTCCTCCACAACTGGATATTTCAAGGAGGCCTGCCCCTACCATTCCTAATTAGGGATTGGTCAGGACTCCCTGAGACACCCCGACAGCTTCACCTCTCTTCCCCTCCTCTCTTCTAGTATCCTCTAGAAGGAAAAGGGAGGTGACAGTGAAGTGATGCTGTCTGTGAGTCACCAGCCCACCCTGAGCCACTCTCAGCTCACATGGATCAAAACAAACAGGCCTAGCTTCATGCTAGGCCTGCTTAAATTTACCTGCACTCACCAAAAATCTCACCTCTAGCACCTACCTAAGTAGAGGGTGCTACACACTACAAGCCAAAAGAGGCCGTGGAGATCCTCTGGGATGTAGAAGCTTCCTGCCCAGGAACCAGATCATTGATATCAACATCAATACTTTAGGATAGGAATACCAGTAAGATAAACCTACAGGTCCAACATTATTTTCCCACTTTCCTCAATTGAGTACAATAGGTTAATTCAGGCAGTATGCAGACTGAATGCTAATTTTATTGTTTTTTCTAGCCTGTACCAGTCAGGTGCACAACATGGATGTCAGTATGAAAATATGAGCAAATATGCCATATCCGTTGAATGAGTCTAACTGCAAAATATACTGCATATGCTCTAATGGAGGAAACCTTTCAATAAAAATGTAGCATATGTTCTGTGTCATTAAAACTAGTTACCATATAATATATAAAACATTATCATTTGTACTCAGAAATGAGACTTACTAATTGTGACGGAAACTGACTGTTGGTAATATTGTACTTAGTATTACCCCTGCAAGTGTGGCTTAGTCACTGGGGTTTTTATGGGTTATTAATCAGATTCATTTAATCACAAGTTTATTACCCAGTACAATTAAACTGTCACCAAACAGAAATAATATGCATTGCTAATGATATACAATAATCGTGCTTCCATGTAATTCACATAGGCCCTTTATTTCAGGTTCATAGATCCTTTATTGGAGCGGTTGCCATTTCTTCACCTTTTGAGTATTTAAGGTTAATGAACTAACTCGTATCAATATTACCAAAGAAGGAGATATTTCCTGACAATGTAACTGCCTTTGTTGACGCATTGCCGAGCTTGATTTGACTTGCTTACATAGGGGTTTTTGTTTACACTGTATGCACCTGAGATTTTGCATTTATTTACATTAAAACATCTAAACCCCCCCAAAAAATTGTAATATATTACAGGATACCAGTCTGTAGATGTGGTGGCTGTTTTTTTTTTTTTTTGTGTGTTTTTTTCCCAGGCTTTTTTTCCCCTTTAGATTCATCTGTGATCCTGCCAGTAATACACTTCCTGTACTAGGATGACAACACTCACTCAATATACTGCATCAGGACAATAGACATAGGACAGGACTTCTGGGATCTCCTCCGTCCTCTTGTTCATAACATCAACATCATGAACAATATAACTGATAGCACAAGTAGCATGACCACAGATACACCCCCTGGTTGCTCGAGCCCACCACCTCACACCATACCCACACCCCCACCCACCACCAGTCGCTGACTCGGTCGTTTGCCCTCTGGTCCGCCAGGCCCCCATCAGCCTTGCACTTACCCCATGCAGGTCACGGCTGCAGTGGCAGCTTCCCCCCTCTGTCTCCTCTATGTCCTGGCTGTCGCTTCTCCTCCTGGCCAATTGGGTCTTCGGACTCCTGGGCAATGGGGTCTCAGGACCCGCTTCCTGATTCCTGATTGGCCGGGAGAAGAAACAGGAAGACATTAGGGAATATTAATTCCCTAATGTCACACAACAGGGTGGGCTCAGGGCGCAGTGCTCTGCACCCTGATCCCACCCGTTTTGGAAGCCAATTAGAGCCTCAGGTTCTAATCATGTGCTTAAAAAAAAAAAAAAGAACCATTGGAATCCATGCGTCCAGTGCCCTGCATGTAGATTAGGAGCCGGGCGCATGGATTAAGGGGGGGCGGCATCCCTAATGAGCAGCCGCCACTGGATAAAATAATTTCTGCCAAAATCAGCAGAGATTGCTTAAATTTTTCAAACAGATCTAAGAAAATGCTTTCAATTATATATTTAACAGACCAAAATAAAGCAAATAAGAGAATTTATCAGAGTTTACATTTTTATTTTAAAGGATAAGTTCACCTTTTAACAGAAAATAATAAATGCACATTTTTTTTTTTGCAAATGTGCATTTATTATTTATAGTTTCTGTAGCCTTTAAAGCATTTCACCAGCAATCAGCAGAACACTGGTGTCATGCAGGTCTCCTGCAGACCTGTCAGTGTATCTGTGTGTCCATACATCAAACGGCCAAGCAGATACATACTGACAGGAAAACTCCAAGAAATCTGACAGGAAATCTGATAGGAAAACTTCACAGTGCCATAGTAGTTTATTGAATACTACAAGCCAACAGCCGCAAAGGCTGTTGGAGGGCTTTTAGTTTTCCATTCACAGATGACTGTGAATGAGTGATGCAGCCAAAAGGGTGGAGCATTTTTTATATTGTGACAGCTAGCGGGGGGAAGAAGATTCTTGCCAGCTGTCAGAGTGGGTGATTGAAGGGCAGGGGTTTTCTGATAAATTTGATGTTTGGGAAAAGAGAATAACGAAATCACCGACTTTCAAAGTAGTGTTTAATCCCTGTATACTAGTGCATGTTCTTACTTCTCAAGAAATGCAGTAAGTACTTTTAGGATCTATAAAGGCATTAACCACTTCAGCCCCGGACCATTTGGCTGCCCAAAGACCAGAGCGTTTTTTGCGATTCGGCACTGCAACGCTTTAACTGACAATTGCGCGATCGTGCAACGTGGCTCCCAAACAAAATTGACATTTTTTTTCCCCCACAAATAGAACTTTCTTTTGCGCTATAAACAAAAAAATTGCGTCAATTTTGAAAAAAACGCAATATTTTTTACTTTTTGTTATAATAAATATCCCCAAAAAATATATACATTTTTTTTCCTCAGTTTAGGCTGATACATATTCTTCTACGTATTTTTGGTAAAAAAAAAAAATCGCCATAAGCGTTTATTGATTGGTTTGCTCAAAAGTTATAACATCTACAAAATAGGGGATAGTTTTATGGCATTTTTATTAATAATTTTTTTTTTTTATTAGTAATGGCAGCGATCTGAGATTTTTTATCATTACTGCGACATTATGGCAAACACATCAGACACTTTGGGTGCTAATTTGGGACCATTCACATTTATACAGCGATCAGCGCGATTAAAAATGCATTGATTACTATGTAAATGTGACTGACAGTGAAGGGGTTAACCACTAGGGGGCACTGCAGGGGTTTAGTGTGTCCTAGGGAGTGATTCTAACTGTGGGGGGGTGGGCTACGTGTAACATGACACTGATCACAGGGAGCGGTGATCAGTGTCAGTGTCACTAGGCAGAACGGGGAAATGCTTGTTTACATCAGCATTTCCCCGTTCTTCCTCTCCATGAGACGATCGTGGGTGTCCCCGCAGGACCCACGATCACAATCACACTTTAAAGGGACGTACGTGTACGCCCATTTGCCTGTCCGTGCCATTCTGCCAACGTAAATGTTGGTGCGGTGGTCGGCAAGCGGTTAAAGAACACCTCTAATAATAAATATGAATGGCAAAACACCAATTTTATCATTAAGGAGGAGTGATCCTTTAAATTATTGTCGAATATTTTGCCTTCAAGAAAACAATTTATAGTCCTAATATGTTCTTTCTTCTCTTTGCTAAATTACTCTGCAGACAGTGAAAAAAAAAGAAATAATTTCAAACTCTCTCCATTCAACTTGCAATAGACTGCCAAGTGAGAAATCCTTTAATCATTGTACCCACTCAACTTTCTGTGTGATTTTTTTTCCGTCTATTCTTTTGTATCATGTTTTATCTCCTACGACTGCTGCATATTCATTTTCACCTTGTTATTGTTGAAAAATTGAGGTAATAGGTTAATTTGGATTTGCCTCCCTTGGGTATATTAAGACGGCTATAAGTACCATTGTGACAGGCCGACTTCAAAACAGCGTTTTATCAGCAACTTGCAGCAAAGATCTAGTCGGCACCTCCATGACAGCAATAAACTATACTTAAATCACCACATTATATATGCAAAACAGCTTTCAAAAGGAAAGTACCTGATTTTTGTCACCTAGAAATGGATTTAGTCAAATTATCCTTTCTAAAAAGCCTTTTCATTGTGTACAATAAGACTGCACATGTGATTAGGTATTAGAGCATGAAATGTGCAGAACAAAATAAAATTCCTTTTCTAAGGCTCTTCGTAGCAAATTCAATAAGCTCCCATTTTGATAGTATGACCTGTAGTCTCTCTTCCTGACGCCAAGCTGCCCACATTATGATAGCCTTCAAAGGATAGGATTGTAGTTCAAATCTTCAATAGCCTGAATGTTTTCAGAAAGACAAGCTGCTGTATTGTGTACAGCTAAGAACAATGAGCCTAGATATGGCCTGAAATGATCAATATGTTCAACAAGTAAACACTTAGCAAAACCATATATGCTGTTGGGTAATGCCAACTGGAGACAATAGCATCTTTTTTTTGGAGCCAAGGTAAAGTTAGTGATGTTGCATCAATGGAACAGGGAATTATCTTTTATTATAAAATGACAGTATTAATTACTGTATGTAATTTGTATAATTTAAATTGTAAATTTTAAAATCTCCAAAAAAAGTGAGCAAGCCTTAAATAAAAAAAATGAATACCATCCGAATTTACTAACTTTTGAAGTTGAATAATAAAAGCAACCATATTGCTTCTTAATAAACAAATATTGATGTAACATGCTATTAATTAGCCACTAATGCATTAACTGCCCCACAAAGGCCCTCTTTTGTCATCATGAGCCTTGTGTATAGCAAAACTTATCTCTGATCAGCCATTTCCTGGGTCTCAGTTCTGAGGACTAGAGCAGGGTCCAGAACAACAAGTCTATTCATACAGTCACCTATCTACACATCTATGGGGAGAAACTTGCACAAGGCCCCTTTCACACAAGTCTTATACAGTTTTGCTCAGCAGGGGATCTGTTCACTGATCCCCTGCTGAGCTGAGCGGTGTGGCTGGAATGACAGGCTAGTGACCACTTTGCTAATGCAAAGAAGACAGGAACATGAGTTCGACTCAAACATTGGCTGTTCGCCCGTTCGTCGAAAAGCAAACATTATGGACCGTTCGCGCCAAATTCAAGCGGCGTGTAACGGCCCAAAATGTTCTGCGGGAGCGCAGTGCATTGCTGTATGATGATTGGCCAGAGCATGCACCATGACCTGCATGCTTTGGCCAATCACAGCGCCCTCAGCTAAGAGAGCCAATCATGGCTCAGGGGGACTAAGTCCACGCTTCACACTATCAAAGGCCGCCTGCGCGTCGGCCTTGTGAAGTGTGTTGTTGGCGTGGACGGACAGAGAGTCTCATTTCGATTGAGCAGGCAGGCAGATTATTCAGTTAGCTGCAGTGTATTTAATATATACATATATATATATATACAGTGGGGACGGAAAGTATTCAGAACCCCTTAAATTTTTCACTCTTTGTTATATTGCAGCCATTTGCTAAAATCATTTAGATTAATTTTTTTCCTCATTAATGTACACACAGCACCCCATATTGGCAGAAAAACACAGAATTGTTGACATTTTTGCAGATTTATTAAAAAAGAAAAACTGAAATACCACATGGTCCTAAGTATTCAGAACCTTTGCTGTAACACTCATATATTTAACTCAGGTGCTGTCCATTTCTTCTGATCATCCTTGAGAAGATTCTACACCTTCATTTGAGTCCAGCTCTGTTTGATTATACTGATTGGACTTGATTAGGAAAGCAACACACCTGTCTATATAAGACCTTACAGCTCACAGTGCATGTCAGAGCAAATGAGAATCATGAGGTCAAAGGAACTGCCTGAAGAGCTCAGAGACAGAATTGTGGCAAGGCACAGATCTGGCCAAGGTTACAAAAAAATTCTGCTGCATTTAAGGTTCTTAAGAGTGCAGTGGCTTCCATAACACTTAAATGGAAGACATTTGGGATGACCAGAACCCTTCCTAGAGCTGGCCGTCTGGCCAAACTGAGCTATCGGGGGAGAAGAGCCTTGGTGAGAGAGGTAAAGAAGAACCCAAAGATCACTGTGGCTGAGCTCCCGAGCTGCAGTCAGGAGATGGGAGAAAGTTGCAGAAAGTCAACCATCACTGCACCCCTCCACCAGTCGGGGCTTTATGGCTGAGTGGCCCGACGGAAGCCTCTCCTCAGTGCAAGACACATGAAAGCCTGCATGGAGTTTGCTAAAAAAACACCTGAAGGACTCCAAGATGGTGATAAATAAGATTCTTTAGTCTGATGAGACCAAGATAGAACTTTTTGGCCTTAATTCTAAGCGGTATGTGTGGAGAAAACCAGGCACTGCTTATCACCTGTCCAATACAGTCCCAACAGTGAAGCATGGTGGTGGCAGCATCATGCTGTGGGGGTGTTTTTCAGCTGCAGGAACAGGACGACTGGTTGCAATCGAGGGAAAGATGATTGTGGCCAAGTACAGGGATATCCTGGACGAAAACCTTCTCCAGAGTGCTCAGGACCTCAGACTGGGCCAAAGGTTTACCTTCCAACAAGACAATGACCCTAAGCACACAGCTAAAATAACGGAGGAGTGGCTTCACAACAACTCCGTGACTGTTCTTGAATGGCCCAGCCAAAGCCCTGACTTAAACCCAATTGAGCATCTCTGGAGAGACCTAAAAATGACTGTCCACCAACGTTTACCATCCAACCTGACAGAACTGGAGAGGATCTGCAAGGAGGAATGGCAGAGGATCCCCAAATCCAGGCGTGAAAAACTTTTTGCGCCTTTCCTAAAAAGACTCATGGCTGTATTAGATCAAAAGGGTGCTTCTACTAAATACTGAGCAAAGGGTCTGAATACATAGGACCATGTGATATTTCAGTTTTTCTTTTTTAATAAATCTGCAAAAATGTCAACAATTCTGTGTTTTTCTGTCAATATGGGGTGCTGTGTGTACAATAATGAGGAAAAAAAAGAACTTAAATGATTTTAGCAGGGGGTCTAAATACCTTCCGTCCCCACTGTATACAGATAGTCTCATATATATATATATATATATATGTATATATATATCCACTGTATCCAGTTTAGCTAGATCTGACTGCAGTCCGTTCCTGGTGTACTCTTTCTAATATATTTCAGGCAGGCAGGTGACTCAGCTGCAGTGTATTTAATATATATATACAGATAGTCTTGTGTATATATATAGATATATATATCTATATATATATATCTATATATATATATACACTGCATACAGTTTACTGTGTGTGTATATATATATATATATATATATATATATATATATATATATATAATTTTTGCATTGACTCATGTCCCCTGGAGCAGGACCCGGGTCTCCAAACACTTTTTATGACAATAACTTGCATATTAGCCTTTGATTTTTCACGTTCGAGTCCCATAGACTTTTTACAGGGTTTGCGTGTTCGCACAACTTTTTGGTCTGTTTGCATATTCTGCCACAAACCAAACTGGGGGGTGTTCGGCTCATCCCTAGTGGTAAGTTGTATATGAAAGTATGAGATCTCAGTATTACTCCAAGCATAAGGGAGTGTAGCTTGTAGGGTTTGTTAAGTTTTGTCATTTACACAGTTGCAGTACATGATTTACCTTCACCAGGATATCAGCCGGATCAGGGAGAATTAGCAGTACATCATCTGCACATAAATTTATGTTATTTAATGTGAAAAGCTTTATCTGTAGATCACTGCTAATGGTCTCTGCGAGGGACTTCAGGATAGGATCAAAGATTAAGGGGTAGAGAGAGCATCTCTGGCAGTTGTCATTTGTAATTAGACAGTTTAGATCATATGTTAAAAGCCTATACCCACACTGAGGGGAATGAGTAAAATTATAATTGATGGAGAGGATGTTGCCAGAGAATCCATAGAAAACCCCAATTAATTCTATCAAATGTCTTCTCTGAGTCCAAGGCTAGAAGCAGTAAGGTGGTTCTGTTTGCCTCAGCGTGGTGTATAATGTTAAAGGTTTGTCTGGTTGCATCAGGGGCAGGGATGAGCCGAACACCCTCCCCCCGTTCGGTTCGCACCAGAACTCACGAACAGACAAAAAATTTGTGCGAACATGCGAACACCATTAAGGTCTATGGGACTTGAATGTGAAAAATCAAAAGTGCTAATTTTAAAGGCTTATATGCAAGTTATTGTCATAAAAAGTGTGTGGGGACCCGGGTTCTGCCCCAGGGGACATGTATCAATGCAAATAAAAGTTTTTAAAATGGACATTTTTCAGGAGCAGTGATTTTAAGAATGCTTAAAGTGAAACAATAAAAATGAAATATTTCTTTAAATATCGTGCCTGGGGGGTCCCTTTAGTCTGCCTGTAAAGTAAGGCATTTTCTCCATGTTTAGAACAGTACTGCAGCAAAATGACATTTCTAAAGGAAAAAATGTCATTTAAAATTGCTCACGGTTGTAATGTATTGCCAGATCCTGGCAATATACATAAAAATCATTAAAAAATGGTGTGGGGGTCCCCCCAAAATCCATACCAGACCCCACAAGCCTGGTATGGAGGGAGGAAACCATGCCGTTTTTTTCTTAATTCTGTCATAGGGCTTCACTTCAATACACTATAATATATATTGTACACTGTACTATATACTCTGCTCTGAACTGCAGTATATATACTATGCGGACTGCACTATATACTCTGAACTGCAGTATATATACTATAAGGACTGCACTATATACTCTGCTGAAAAATTGGGCCTTAGGTGTTGGTGGTGCCAGAACACGGTAACCCCTCATGGTTACTCTTGTTGGGCACAGGACCAGTCCCTGCTGTTAAATATTATTTCAAAAATTGTAATCAGATGTCCCTGTTAAACAGGTGCAGAAATATTATGCTCTAGGTGTTAGTGGGGCCAGAATATGATAACCCCTCCAAGTTACTCTTGTTGGGCACAGGAACGGGCCTTGCTGTGAAATATTATATCAAGAATTGTAATTACATGCCCCTGTTAAACAGGGCAGAAACATTGGGCCCTAGGTGTTGGAGGTGCCAGAACATGGTAACCCCTCAGTTACGTTTGATGGGCGCAGGAATGGGCCCTGCTCTGAAATATTATTTCAAAAATTGTACTTACATGCCCCTGTTAAACAGGGGCAGAAACATTGGGCCTTGGTTGGTGGTGATGCCCTAAACTAAAAATATTGTTAGAAGCTAGAATCATCATGATTGAGTAGGAATAGGATAGGCAGCATAGGCAGTCTTCAAGGGATCCCAGATCCATAGCAAATTCAATCAGTTACATCAGCATCAGGTGCTTGATAGCGGCTGATCCAGGACTGTTTAATTTTTATAAATTTGAGCCTTTCAATGGAGTCTGTAGACAGGCGCACTCTTTGATCCATTACAAACCCTTCAACATCACTGAATGTGCGTTCAGAAAGCATGCTGGATGCAGGACAGGCCAAGTTCTGGCCAGTGGTCCAACCTCAAGACTCAGTAAACTAGTGGATGCTCTGTTGGAAAGGTCTCCAAGTCTGCTCTTGCCCCTAGATGTTCCTGTACCGTATAATGCAGACTCTGCTGGCAGTTGCTTGACGCTTGGCGCTGAGGACTGAAACATTGTTTAAAGGCATCGGTCAGCCGGCCACCTTCTCCACCGCTCTTCCTCTGACCGAATGAAGCCTCAGAAACACATTGTTCAGCACCAGGAAATGGTAACCTCCCAGGGTCTGGAAATGCGTTACTCAAACTTTTCTTCAAGGCCTCCTGAAGATATTTCATCCTCTGCTCCCTCTGCGAAGGCAGGATGAGTTCTGCAACTTTACACTTGTGACCTGGATCAAGAAGGGTTGCCAGCCAGTAATGATTCCTCTCCTTAAAACCACGAATCTTAGGGTCCTTTTGCAAGCTTTGCAGAATCAGGGAGGCCATGTAGCGTAAGTTTGCAGAGGCATTCGATTCTGAGTCCTCTGGGTCACTAAAGATCACATTATCCGTAACTACCTCCTCCCAGCCACGTACAACTCCTTGGATTTCTGGGGACTGAAAACCATCCCTTGAAGACTGCTGAGTGTTATCCTTGACATCCATGCTGACACAATCCTCTTCTTCTTCCTGTGTGTTTGGTGGACCTGCAGGAATGCTATCTGGATAAAGGGGGCCTTGAGAGCAAATTAAGTCCTCATCTTCCTCCCACTGTTGTGTCTCAAGTGCCCTGTCCATGATTCCACGAAGCGCGTGATCCAGCAGGTAGACTAGAGGGACAGTGTCACTGATGCATGCATTGTCGCTGCTCACCATCCTCGTGGCCTCCTTAAATGGTGACAGGACAGTGCATGCATCCTTGATCCTCTGGCGTGGCAAAAAGAAGCCAAGCTCCCCTGACCCTGTCCTGGTGCCATACTCGCACAGGTACTCATTGATGGCCCTCTGCTGTGTGTGCAGCTGCTGCAGCATTGCCAACAATGAGTTCCACCTGGTGGGCATGTCACAAGTGAGGCGGTTGATGGGCAGGTTGCATCCCCTTTGAATGTCCGCCAGCTGAGCACTGGCATTGTATGACCTGCGGAAATTACCACAGACTTTTATAGCGTGCCTCAGGAGATCTTGTAAGCCTGGTCAAGAAATGATGCAGTACCAAATTCAGACATATGCCAAACATGGAACATGGGTCAAGTGTCCTTGTCATAGGGCAGAGAAGGTTGGTGCCATTGTTGCATAAAACTATTCCTGGCTGAAGCTAGCATGGCATCAACCACATCTGAGCCTGCCCCTGCAGAGCTGACAGAATCTCTGCCCCAGTCTGGCTCCTGTCCCCTAGGCAGACCAACTCAAGCATCGCATGACATCTTTTTGCCTGAGTGCTTGCGTAGTCCCTTGAGCGTTTAGAGAGCACTGCTGGTTCAGAGGACAATCCTGTAGAAGAGGCCATAGAGGAAGAAGAAGAGGAGGGAGGGGAGCATACAGATGTTGTGGCAGAATCACCACTAGCTTTTTGGAGGCGTGGTGGCGGAAAAAGCTTCAACACTGAACCCTGTCCTGCATCCTTCCCAACTGCCAGCAGACTTACCCAGTGCACCGTGAAGGAAAGTTAGCATCAGCGGTAATATGCATCTTACTGTTGACCACCTGTCCAACAAGGCCAAAACATTGCCTTCCACATGGCAGTAGAGAGCCAGAATGGCCTTATGTGAAAAGAAATGCAGTTTTGGAACCTGCCACTGTTGTACAGCACAATCCACAAATCCATGAAAAGGAGCTGAGTCTACCAGCTGAAAAGGCAGCAGTTGCAGTTGCAGTGCTAGCAATTTGGCCAAGCTAGCATTTAGACTCTGAGCATGTGGATGGCATGTGGATGGCTGGGACCGAATTTCTTTTTACGGTTCAGACTCCGCTGACATTTGATTTATAAAAATAAATCAGTTCTGGATCAGCAGCTATCAAGCACCTGATGCTGATGTAACTGATTGAATTTGCTATGGATCCGGGATCCCTTGAAGACTGCCTATGCTGCCTATCCTATTCCTCCTGAATCTTGATGATGCTAGCTTCCAACAATATTTTTGTTTTAAGGCATCACCACCACCCAAGGCCCAACTTTTCTGCCCCTGTTTAAGGGGGGCATTTAATTACAATTTTTTATATAATATTTAACAGCAGGGCCCCTTCTTGCACCCATCAAGAGTTACTGTGAGGGGTTACAGTGTTCTGGCACCACCAAAACCAAAGACCCAATTTTTCTGCCCCTGTTTAACAGAGGCATGTAATTACAATATTTGAAATAATATTTAACAGCAGGGCCCATTCCTGCACCCAACAAGAGTAACTGTGAGGAGTTACAGTGTTGTGGCACCACCTAAACCAAAGGGCCAATTTTTCTGCCCCTGTTTGACTGGGGCATGTAATTGCAATTTTTGATATAATATTTAACAGTAGGGCCCATTCCTGCGCCCAACAAGAGTAACTGTGAGGAGGAGTTATAGTGTTCTGGCACCACCAACACCTAAGGTCCAATTTTTCAGCAGAGTATATAGTGCGGCCTGTATAGAGTATATACTGCAGTTCAGAATAATAGTGCAGTCCGTTAAGTATATATACTGCAGTTCAGAGTATATAGTGCAGTCAGTGTAGTATATATAATACAGTGTAGGGTTTATAGTGCAGTTTACAATATATAATATAGTGTATTGAAGTGGTTAAGGGGAACCCTATGACAGAATTAAGGAAAGAAAAATTGCATGAGGTCCCTCCAAAATCCATACCAGACTCTTATCCAAGCACACAACCTGGCATGCCGCAGGAAATGGTACGGTTCAGGAGGGGGACGCTCTCTTGCCTCCCCTCCTGAACCTTACCACGCCACATGCCTGCAACATGGGGAAGGTGCTTTGGGGTCCCCCCCAAAACACCTTGTCCCCATGTTGATGGGGACAAGGGCCTCTTTCCCGCCACCCTTACCCAGTGGTTGTGGGGGTCTGCGAGCAGGGGGCTTATCGGAATTTGGAAGCCCCCTTTAACAAGGGGACCCCCAGATCCCACCCACCCCCCTATGTGAATGGGTATCAGGTACATTGTACGCCTACTCATTCACCAAAAAAGTGTAAAAAAAGTAAAAATGACAGGAGACAGTTTTGGAAAATTCCTTTATTAAAAAATACAATAAAAAAAGTTTCCCACAATGTCCATCCATCTTCAATCACAGCGCCAAATCTATTTGCATGTTCTGCTGCGAACCAAACCAAGGGATGTTTGGCTCATCCCTAGTAACAAGTAAGAAAAGAAAACGCTACACCAAATATGAAGAGTCTAAATGATTTACACAGAATATATTCAGCATAGAGCTTTTAGTCGTCCTTTATTTATCAGGGCTCCACATACTGGAAGACCTTGGCTGAAGTTCAGTTTATCTGAGATATTCTACACTATTGCTTTTGAACATTTTTAACCTCAGTATTCTGCAGACCAAGATCTTACATTACATAGACCCTGGATAAGAGGAAACCCCAGAGGCCCTGAAGTATGTTGATTTAATTTTTATGCCAAATTTACTAACAATCAATAAATTCAATTTCAGGATTGGTGTGAGGTTTTCAAAAGTGGTAAACATTTCCATACACTATTTTTTAATGACTAGGCTCCAAAGTCAATGAGATTGATACTAAAGAAGTAGAGTATGTTGACTTTGCAAAGTGAATTACGGTATCTCTTTGCAATGGAATTGTCATTTAGTGAATGTGGCAATTCACCTTGCAAACAATACCAAATCACAAGCAAGGAAAATAAATATATTTTTACTTGCACATGATTAGATGATGGAACATGTTTGCCTTTAATAAATCAACCATGAGGTATATATTATTAATATATATTAGTAATTAATTAAAATTACTTTAAAGAAATGTTGTCTTTTAAACATTTTTTTAATGCATTACCATTGTCTTTTTCAAAGGCTGTACCAGACATTTCAGGATATAAGTGATAAGAGGGTTATGTTGGTTTTCCGCTCACAGACAGAATTTGATTAACCTTTCAGTTATTTTTTTTTTTACTTCAAATATTGTTAAAATGCTTGAAGTACATTGAGTTTTTCCTAACACAATGACTTCAGCACTGATTAATATTGCTCTGTGTTTATTTAATTTCCAAAGGTGAAAGTGTTTGACCTTTTGAGTACCAGAACTCCCACTTAACATTGGCAGTCAGTTAAATAAGCAGTCAAACAGTGAGCAAACTAAGTTAGTATTTCATGAATTGAAACTTTATTATGTACAGTGAGAGGCTACTTTAATTTAGATAACACCCTTTCTAATGCACTTTGAATGTTTATCGGCCCCCTAACAGCAAAAGAAAAATAATAGAATCTAATGTTTGGTTTTTTTTTTCTATTTAAAGTGTATCTAAAGTCAAAGACATGTTTTTCCTAGATAGAGAATTGAGAGGGTTATTTTTTTTATCATCCTGCTTATAACTGTAACCAGGAAAGAAAGCATTTAGGACATCCAAAATGTTATTGCTGTCAATGAAACAGAAAGTGAGAAAACAATCTTCCAAAGTAGGCACTTGTTTTGGTGACAACTGTCAGAGTAGATTTACACTAAGGTAGCTGACGACCTTCCACTAAATCAGTCCCATGAGTGAGAAATTCATTTTGGCTGCATCCTCCTCTTATCCAAACTGGAACTAGATGCCCTCCTACATCCCCTCTCCTTGCTCCCCTTTTCCTCCATACTCCTTAAATGCCTGAACTACCACGTTACTGAGAATAACCTTACTGATCCCCTTCAGTCTGGATTTCAGCCTCATAACTCTACAGAAATTTCTTTCCTAAAATTCACAAACGATTTACCACTAAAACCAATGATCACAATTCTGTACTCCTACTCTTGGACCTCTCTGCTGCCTCTGAAAGCTGACCACCTCCTTCTCCTCAAAAAACTCCACTCCTTTGGTCTTCGTGACTGTGCTCTTTGTTGGATGTCATCCTACCTATCGCACTGCACCTTTAGAGTCATTTACAATTCTACTTCCTCTTCTCCTCTTCCTTTTGCCATCTTGGTCCCCCATGGCTCAGTTCTTGGACTGCTCTTATTTTCTAGCTACTACTCCTCCCTGGGTCTGCTGATAACCTCCCATGGTTTTCAATACCAGTTCTACACTGAGGACACCCAAATCTATCTCTCTACCCCTCAGCTCACTCCAGCAGTCTCCTTATGCCGTGTACACACGACCGGACTTTTCGTCAGTCTGAAATCCGAAGGACTTTTCAACGGAGTTCCAACGAAACGGACTTGCCTACACACGATCACATCAAAGTCCGATCGTTTCGAACCTTAATGACATACGACCAGACTAGACAAAGGAAGTTCATAGCCAGTAGCCAGTAGCTGCCCTTGCGTCCTTTTTTGTCCGTCGGACTAGCATACAGACGAACAGATTTTCAATCAGACTCGAGTCCATCGGAAATATTTGAAACATGTTCTATTTCTAAAGCCCGACAGATTTTTCGACAGAAAAGGTCCAATGAAGCCCACACATGATCGAATTGTCCGATGGATTAGTTCCGTCGGACCAGTTAGGTCGAAAAGTCCGGTTGTGTTTACACGGCATTACACATCACTAATTTATAAACAGACATATAAGTTTGGATGTCATACCGCTTCTTCAAACCCCATCTATCCATAATCAAGCTTATATTTCCTTCCATATGTGCCCCTTCCCCTGACTTCTCTGTCAAGATCGATGGCACAACTATCAACCTGTCCCTGCATGCCAAGGTATTGGGTGTAATCCTGAACTCTGAACATTCCTTTTGGCCCCACATCCAATAACTGTCCAAAGCTTGCTGCCTCAACCTCCCCAACATCTCCAAAATACGCCCCTTCCTTACCAATGACACCACAAAGCTTCTAAATCACTCCCTGGTTTTCGCTCACCTTGACTATTGCTAACCCCTCCTCATTAGATTACCTCTACATAGGCTATCCCCCCTTCAGTCCATCATGAATGCTGCTGCCAGACTCATCCACCTTACCAACTGTTCAATGTCTGCTACCCCTCTCTGCCAATCACTCCACTGGCTTCCACTCAACCCAACAAAGCCACCCAAAACTCTGCTTCCAGATATGCCACTGACCTAGTCTCAAAATACCAGCCAAATTGTTCTCTTCGTTCCTCCAAAGACCTCTTGCTCCCTTGTCACCTCCTCCCATGCTTGCCTCCAGGGCTTCTTCCGAGCCTCTCCCATCCTCGGGAACTCCCTACCTCAATCTGTCTATCTCCTACTCTGTCCACTTTAAGGCAATTTTGTATCACTTGACTTTCCCTTTCAGATTGTAAGCAGTAAATAGCAGGGACCCTGATTCCACCTGTATTGTAACTGTACTGTCTTCCCACATGCTGTTAAGCTCTGAACAAACTGTTGCCACTATATAAATTCTGTATAATAATAATATTAATAATAATCCCCATGATTGGCACTCCTACAGCCCTGGAGATAGTGCGTGCCTTCATTAAGGAAATGATACAGCTACATTGAGTACCAAGAAAGGGAAAGAGGGGAGTACTAATCATTTCTAGATTCTGGAAATCTCTTTGTAAGGCCTTGAAGATCGAGATCTGCCTGTCCTCTGCATACCAACCTCAGAGTAATGGCCAAATGGAGTGCACCAACCAAACCCTGAAGCAACACCTTGGATGTTTCTCATCCTTCTCACAGGATGACTGGGCAAATAGCAATGCAGTCCGCTCTTTCGTGAATAGAGCCCCATTTTGGGCCACTTGTTTAATAATAAAAGTAAAAAGAACAAACGTAGTCAAAACATAGGCAAAGTTCAGTAACAGGAACGGATAGACAGCCAAGCCAGAAATCAGGGATCAATGTAGTGGAACAACAAGCAGGATCTGGAGTAAGAAGGGATGTCAGCAAAGCAAATCTTGAACAGGAACGCAGGCGATAGTTTCTGTGATGTTGACCAAGGCGAAGGCAGAGAACCTCTGGACTGGACGGCTTAAGTAGGCAGGACTGATGAGCAGGATATCATCAACAGCTGAGTAACTGTGGAGAGATAGGAGCTGGCAATTAGCCAACAGCTGAGTGGCCAGCTCAGAAAAGGAAGGGCTGACCCCAGCCCTGACAATTCCTGAAACAAGGTTGCCCTCAGTCCAAGATAAGCTGACCTTTCTTCAGTCCAACTGTCAAATACTCAGAGAACTCTTGCAAAAAGCTCAGGAAGACAGCAAAAAATATATCACATTAGGGTAGGAGAGCTATTTCTAAAGGCGGGGGCAAAGTCTGGTTGTCCACAGCTAACATGAAGCTTGCATGTCCTTCACGGAAGCTGGGTCTGAGGTAAAGTATATTGGACCCTTTGAAGTAAAAAGAGAAAGTAACCCTGAGGCATATGAGTTGGTGTTACTCAGTTCTTACAAAATTCATCTTGAATTTCATGTCTGGCTACTCAAGCCAATCAATCCTGACCCCTTTCCTGGAAGAAGTGATCCACCGACCAGCCATATGTCCTAAATAAGCTTCAGTCAGTTGGCGGGGCGAAATGCGCCATGTGGGATGACGCTCCCCCTCCTTGGTGCCGCATGGTCATTATACTAGCGCTGTGGATGTAGTCTATCGGCATTGGAGCCCTTTTTTGTCACAGCAACAGTGCGGTGGATAACAGCCCCTGCAAGTGCACATATGGCGGCTATCATTGTGTATGTCGGTTTAAGCAACATTGAACTGTGATTACCAATCGGCTCTGTTGAGGTCCCATGTGCATTGGTCAAATTAGCTGTGCCTCTACACATGTATGGGACTTTATGTTATGCACAGGTTGGACCAGAGACACAGCAGAAAGTAAAAAAAAATATTTTTTTTCAAAATTGTTATTTTTTTTTGTTTATAGCACAAAAAATAAAAACCGCAGAGGTGATCAAATACCACCAAAAGAAAGCTCTATTTGTGGGAAAAAAGGCATCAATTTTATTTGGGTACAACTTGACAAGACCGCGCAATTGCCAGTTGAAGTGACGTAGTGCCGTATCGCAAAAAATGGTCTGGTCAGGAAGGGGGTAAAACCTTCTGGTGCTGAAGTGGTTAAGAAGGTTTCAGATATTTCAGAGAGGGTGGAGCTCAGTGTTATAGACTGAGACTAAGGCCAGAAGTCAGGAAGAAGGAAGGTGAGCCTTTAGAAATTTGAACAAAAATAGATTCTTTGCCCTTAATACCACAGTGAAATCTCTGGTGCTTGTTCTAAATGCTGTATGATCAGACTCTGGCATTGCCACATTAAAGTCGGGGAAGTGCCTAGTCAATTTGTAAACATAAAAGGAACAAGGGCTCAAAATAATAGCAGTTTACTTGTCTCAGCAACTGTCTTTTTAGCACTCCCTTACCTGTAGGCAGGTGAAGAGGACCTCCAGGTAGCTTGGCGGCTTGCATGTCACACCTCAGGGTGAAATCCTTGATTCATTGTAGGTAAAGGGGAATTAGGTGTCAGTGACTTCAGTACAATTTAGAGTGTTAGGTCACAAGATACCCAAAAATAGGCAAAAGTGACCCCAGACTTTTTTAGTCCCAAAAGTCAATACAGACTATAGACCTTTAAGCTGAGATTGTCAATATGTATTGATAGACTGTTAGACACAGCCAAGTAGAACAAGTAACTCATAGCAGTGGTGGCTGGTGCTCACAATTTTTTGGGGAGCGCAAACAAACTGGAAAACTCTGAAAAAAAAAACATCAATTGCAGCCTCACTGTGTCCTTTAAACACAGCCACTGTGCCCATCAAACGCAGCCACTGTGCCATCAAATGCAACCAATGTGCCTATCAAATGCAGCCACTGTGCCCATCAAACGCAGCCACTGTGCCATCAAATGCAGCCAATGTGCCTATCAAACGCAGCCACTGTGCCCATCAAACGTAGCCACTGTGCCATCAAATGCTCCCACTGTGCCCATCAAATGCTGCCACTGTGCCCATCAAATGCTCCCACTGTGTCATCAAATGCTGCCACTATGCCCATTGAATACAGCCACTATGCCCATCAAATGCTCCCACTGTGCCATCAAATGCTCCCACTGTGCCATCAAATGCTGCCACTGTACCCATCAAATGCTGCCAGTGTGCCATAAAATGCTCCCACTGTGCCATCAAATGCTCCCACTGTGCCCATCAAATGCTGCCACTGTGCCCATTGAATGCTCCCACTGTGCCATCAAATGCTGCCACTATGCCCATTGAATACAGCCACTATGCCCATCAAATGCTTCCACTGTGCCATCAAATGCTCTCACTTTGCCCATCGAATGCAGCCACTGTGCCCATTGAATGCAGCCACTGTGCCCGCCCATCCACCATCTGCCCGGCACTTACCCTGTCTCAGTGGGGCAGCGGGTGATGGCAGCGGGTGGCGAGCAGTGTCCTCCATGCTCCTCCATGTCCTCAATGTCTTCTCCTGTCCTCTCCTATGATTGGATGCCTGATAGGCGTCCAATCACAGTGTCTGTGGTTTCAGCCAATCAGGTGATGTGTAACAGACCCGAGCACCTGATTGGCAGAGAGGCAGTTCAGTGTTAGGAAAGCGAATATTTATTCGCTTTTCTAACACACCTAGGTAACTGCGAGCGCCAAGCATGGCACTCACTGTTTACCTTTTTTTGACACCTATTAGAGCCTATTGCCTATTATTCAAAAACACCCCCCCCCCGCCGCTGTAATTCAGACGCCCGGCACCCGAAGAGGGGCAGGGCGCCTGAATAGGGGGTGGCAGCGGCGACCATAGATAGACAAATTCATGCATTGCATGAATCTATTGGTGATAGAGGGGGTGGCTGGAGAGAGGGGGTGGAGGGGGCAGAGCTCCTGCAATGTCCTGAAGCCTAGTGTACCAAACTCTTCAAGACACTATTTTGCAGTGAGGCCTCATGCCAAAATGCTCTATACAGGCAGTCATCTTGATGCTCTACACCTTTTGGATGTACCCTCCAACAAGACAGCATACATTTTTTAGACCCTAGGCTCAGGACCCCCTTTTAGCACAGACCCTCCCCAGGCTGCAGACCCGGGAGGAAAATACCTTCAGTATTGCCTCCTCCGCAGGCATAGTCTGGAAGAACAAAATACCCAGTACTTCTGAGTATGGGGGGACGTGTGACCCCCCCCTTTATTTACAGCTTGGGCCTAAACTGCCAATAACCAGGCTTACAGCCTGTCACATGAGGGTCAATAGCCCTGTGTAAGCTCCAACTCCATTGAACGCTGATCGTAGATACGCCATTTGTGTAAGCATTGTCACTCTAGCACAAAAATAGAATAAAAAGGAAAACAAATGCGGCCATCAAATCTTAGGAATGATAAGGTGTAATTACTAAATGTTTGTTCTTGGGTTAAGATACATTTAAGGTAGCCAAGTATTCCTAAAATCATTCCCCTGGTTTGGTACAGTATTACAGCAGTATGGTACATATACAAATGGGCACAAACATAATCAGAGAATTCAGAAGTTCTTTGCTTTCATATTCTACAATAAAATACTCATAGAATGTTGAGTGCCGAACATCCTGCACAATATGTTGCATGATACATTGTAGTCCATGCTGATTACTGATCAGGGGCTTGTTATTTGCTGTATTATGTGCAATTTCCCGTGCCAGGTAATTAGCACAGTGGGTAATTGGAGTCTTTTTAGTGGACACAGGAGGAGTACTGGCTTGAATTCAGCATCACTCCATTCTGAAAAGGTAAAATTTTCATCTTTTCAGAAATGATAGAGTGTGATCAATAAGCTCAGAACATAAAATTTACCGGGCATTATCCTGCATCTCACTTCTAAGAATGTCAGAAAAATACCAGACAAATAAGAGGCAGCCTATAAAAATATTACCTAGGAATAACATTTTTTTTTTTTTTACTGCATTTTATTTTTGCATATATTTTTTAAATTTCTCTCATCAAAAAGAAAAAAGTTACCATGTTTTCTGAATTTTAATGAACTAATTAAAGCTGAAATCTTGTGAGATTTAAAAATGCATTATTTATAATGTGTGTGTATAGCCAAACCTTTTTTTGGGGGCTTTGGATAGAAAAGTAAAAGATTAGAACCCCGTCAAGTTTTTTTGCTGTCTCCCGCTGTGTAGACCTACCTTATTTGTCCTGGTGACCATTGTCACAGAGACAGAAGGTGATGACTGCCATGAACTGTCACAACTTTGCCAAGGCATCCAGGAAGTTTTACCTTAACTTAAAGTTTCCCAAGTGTAAACAGCAAAAAATTATTTTGACACTGGGCTTAAGTTTCCCCTATGGGTAACCATTAAAACACAGTATTGCCAGGATGCTGAAAGGCATTTTTGAGGGCCAGTGACTCTGTTTGAATCAACCTCACTATGAGCAAATTGGTATCTGCACAGTAACCAAGACAAGAGAAACTTTGTAAAACCAAAACTACAAAATACTACAGTACAGAATACTCCATTTGACCGTTAGATCTCACCGACTGCTGACATCATCTCCCTGGGCTTTTCCTGAGTGCCAGATTTTGGGCTTTTTGGTTGGCTTGTGGGGATGACACTGGCACTGTGCCAAGAAAGTATGCTGAGCTATGTATACACAGCCAAGTATACCTTCAGTAGAAGATTGCAAACAAGTAGGTAAAAAATTACCTGCTCGCAGGTTTTTGTTTTTTTTTCTTACTAAAGGTTTAGTTCTACTTTAAGTGCTTCCATTTTTAATCCCATTTATCTTTTTTTGTTGATTATTGTCTTTTCTTGTACTATCTTTTTCTTTCTTTCTTCTTTAAATATTTGTCTGTTGTCACAGTTTTTTGTCTTTCTTAAAATGATTTTAGTGTTAAGCTTTATCTCCAAATGTTCTAAATCAGAAATTAAAGCATTATTCCCCCTTCAAGAAAGCTACCATATTTTAAAACTCAGGTTCATTTTGTCTGTTATGGCAGTGGGTGTCACAGACATTTCTTTAACCACTTGACCTCCGGAAGATTTTTTTGCGCTATAAACAAAAAAGGGCCGACAATTAAAAAAAAAAAAAAAAAACAATCTTTTTTACTTTCTGTTATAAAACACATCCAATAAAATAAAAAAAAATAATTTCTTTACAAATTTAGGCCAATATGTATTCTGCTACTTTTTTTGGTAAAAAAATTCCCAATAAGCATTGTATATTGATTGGTTTATGCGAAGGTTGTAGCGTCTACACACTATGGAATATATTTATGGAATTTTTATTCTTTTATACTAGTAATGGCAGTGATCAGCGACTTATAGCAGGACTGCAACATTGCGGCAGATAATCGGACAATGACGATTGTGGGAACCAGTACTAATGACACTGGCTGGGAAAGTTGTTAAATATCCAGGACGATCAAAGGGTTAACTGTGTGCCTAGCCAGTGTTTTTGTGTGTAGAGTGTGCTGCTTTCACTAGGGGAAGAGAGAGATTCTAGTCTCTGCTTTGCAGGAACTGAGATATGCCTTGTTTTTACATTGTATATTTGCTGTCCCCTCAAAATAACTCAACACACAGCCATTAATGTCTAAACCGCTGGCAACAAAAGTGAGTACACCCCTAAGTGAAAATGTCAAATGTGGTCCCAATTAGCCATTTTCCCTCCCTGGTGTCATGTGGCTTGTTAGTGTTACAAGGTCTCAGGTGTGAATGGGGAGCAGGTGTGTTAAATTTAGGTGTTATCGCTCTCACTCTCTCATACTGGTCACTGGAAGTTCAACATGGCACCTCGTGTCGAAGAACTCTGTGAGTATCTGAAAAAAAGAATTGTTGCTCTACATAAAGATGGCCTAGACTATAAGAAGATTGCCAAGACCCTGAAACTGAGCTGCAGCATGGTGGCCAAGACCATACAGCGGTTTAACAGGACATGTTCCAGTCAGAACAGGCCTCGCCATGGTCGACCAAAGAAGTTGAGTGCACATGTGAAAATAAAAGTGTTATACTGCGCTGTCCCTTCAAACAACAAACAGCAGCCAGCACAGCAAACGGACAATTGCAAAAAAATGTAAAGTAAATAAAAGTGCAGCGCTAACAACACATCTCAGAATAAACTGTGACCATAAGTATTCATGTGAAACTCAAAACACATTTTTAGAGTGTGTGGAAAAAAACATTAATGAATAAATTCACACTGATAACGAATCTGTGCATAAGAAACATGAATTCACAAATAAAGGGAACCCAATGTGTAGTGAGTCCATCATTGGGGTCAAACTTTTTATATAAACACAATGGCTGCAGTGGGCTAGCACCCCAGATGATGTCTTCTTAGATGAAACATGTCAGGATAAGCTCCACTGCTGCCACTATGCATGTACCAAAGCGCTGTTTTATCTTTTCAAATGTGAGTTTTTCTAATTTTAATAAATACCCCATATTAGTTATGGAATTACACTATGTGGCATTTTGTTCTCCTTCCTAACTATACATATGAATGCACAGGAGAATTTATCCATTCTGCTCCATAAGCATCTAGTCTGGAGGTCACCAACTTTGAGAGCCATCAGAAGATCCGAGGTAAAACCTGACTTATATATCAGAGGTCGCCTGCATTGATGCCCTTACCTTTGGTGTACATCACCACAAGCCTCTTTGACTCATTGGGCATATGCCCTTTTGGGTCCAAGTGTTCTGGTAAGCCTTCATCTAATAGGTGGTGGATTCTCCACTTGCAACTTTCTTCACAAATTGTTCTTACTCTAGATGCCATGAGGATGTTATAAACTTTTGGTTCATTTTTTTGGACTCTAAGCATTGGGTTCCCTTTATTTGTAAATTCATGTTTCTCTTGTTTTTTATGCACAGATTCATTATCAGTGTGAATTTATTCATTAGTGTTTTTTTCTACACATTCTAAAAATTTGTTTTGAGTTTCACGTGAACACTTATGGTCACAGCTTATTCTGAGATGTGTTTTTAGCGCTGCACTTTTATTTACTTTAAATTGAGTGCATATGCTCAGCGTCATATCCAGAGGTTGTCTTTGGGAAATAGACGTATGAGTGCTGCCAGCATTGCTGAAGAGGTTGAAGGGGTGGGGGGGTCAGCCTGTCAGTGCTCAGACCATATGCTGCACACTGCATCAAATTGGTCTGCATGGCTGTTGTCCCAGAAGGAAGCCTCTTCTAAAGATGATGCGCAAGAGGGCCGGCAAACAGTTTGATGAAGACAAGCAGACTAAGGACATGGATTACCTGAACCATGTCCTGTGGTCTGATGAGACCAAGATAAATACATTTGATTCAGATGGTGTCAAATGTGTGGTGACAACCAGCTGAGGCATACAAAGACAAGTGTGCCTTGCCTATAGTCAAGCATGGTGGTGGGAGTGTAATTATCTGGGGCTGCATGAGTGCTGCTGTAACTGGGGAGCTACAGTTTATTGAGGGAACCGTGAATGCCAACATGTACTGTGACATACTGAAGCAGAGCATGACCCCCTCCCTTCACAGACTCAGCTGCAGGGCAGTATTCCAACATGATAACGACCCCAAACACACCTCCATAATGACCACTGCCTTGTTAATGAAGCTGAGGGTAAAGGTGATGGACTGGCCAAGTATGTCTTTAGACCTAAACCCTATTGAGCATCTGTGGGGCATCCTCAAACAGAGGACTCCATTGGCAGCCTGTGAAGCTCTGGTGAACTCCATGCCCAAGAGGGTTAAGGCAGTGCTGGAAAATAATGGTGGCCACACAAAATATTGAAACTTTGGGCCCAATTTGGACATTTTCACTTAGGGGTGTACTCACTTTTGTTGCCAGCGGTTTAGACATTAATGGCTGTGTGTTGAGTTATTTTGAGGGAACAGCAAATTTACACTGTTATACACGCTGTTATACACTACTTTACTCTACTACTACTTTACATTGTAGCAAAATGTCATTTATTCAGTGTTGTTACATGAAAAGATAAAATAAAATATTTACAAAAATGTGAGGGGTGTACTCAATTTTGTGAGAAACTGTATATATAACTGCTATGGCATGGTCTGATTTTAAAGTCTTGTTTTTTTCTTTAAAAAAAACAAACATGTTACACTTACCTAAGGCAAAATGAAGAAAAGTGGTGGCACCTCCAGCATTAAAAATCCACGTTTATTGAAGAATATTTAAAATCCTGGACAAGACATGCACAAACACAGCTTCTAGGAGCAACAGCAAACACGTTTCACACCACTGTGCTTAATCATTGGTCTTGTCCAGGATTTTAGATATTCTTCACTAAACATGGATTTTTAATGCTGGAAGTGCCGCCACTTTTCTCTTTTTGCCTTGCGTAACTTTGGGTTGCGGACCAGGTAGGCACCCGGCAATTGACAGCAATATGGTACTTCATTTGGTGATCTTTTAGGAGCGGTGCAATTTTACCTTCTCTTATGTTATACTTTCCTTCCCTTTGCAGTGCATTTGCACAGAGCAGCCTGGATCCTCCTCTTCTCGGGTCCCTCTTTGGCTCTCCTGGCCCCTCCCTCCTGACGAGTGCCCCCACAGGAAGCAGCTTGCTATGGGGGCACCTGAGCTGAGCTGCAGCTCCGTATATCCATTCAGACACGGAGCTGTGGCCCGGCCCGCCCCCTTTCTCTCCTCATTGGCTGACTGACTTTGACAGCAGTGGGAGCCAATGGCGCTGTGCTGCTGTTTCAGCCAATGAGGAGGGGAGTCCCGGGCAGCCGAGACAATCCTACAACATCGCTGAATAGAGAGGGGGTTTAGGTAAGTATTAGGGGAGCTGAGGGGGGCTGCTGCACATAGAAGGCTTTTATCTTAATGTATAGCTATGAGTAAGCACTTGGCATAAGCGCGAAATGCGTCAGTATTCTTGTACCACCCCACAGTTGTGTTTTGTGTACCCCATGATCCTGTATTTTGAATAAGAAGATGGATTTATCCTTTCCGATGTGTGGCTGTCCAGGTCTTCTTGTTCTCTTCTACCAGTGATAACCACTATCAGTTGATTAGTGCTTAGATTGTTGTCCTGTGAGCTGGAACTCTCCGTGAAGTAAAAGGCTTGAACCTTATTCACAGTGGCCTTCAGCGGTACGAAAGAGTAAAGCTCATCAGTAATAATAAATGCAGCTGCAGTTTGCTTGAGCAACATAAAGAGGATCAAGCGAGGATATTTGCCTTGTAAAGGCTGTGCAGTATCAAGTATGGCAGCACACTGAAGCTACTGGAATGAGGAGGAACCCAGATAGCAAGCAATTGTTCTGCAAGTTTGAAAATGACTTGCTTGCTAAGCTATTGCTAGGCTTGCCAGGCTTCACAAGTTTGTTGCACAATTGCAGCAAGTCCGCATTGCATGAATGACACCAGATCAAATTTCTTTGCAAACATCCTGCTGCAAGTTCTGGTTCAGTTATATTGTGAAATAGTCATCCCACCACAGGGGGTCACTGTGGCTGAATTTTCATGCTGTAGACTTGCAGAGCTCTTGCTGTAGACTCACCACTGCAACTTTGCTCTTGCTAGAGATTTGCCATGCAAATGTGCTACAAATTGGAAAAGTGTCAACTAGAACTTGTGCTTCAAGTGCTCTGCAAGTGTACAACTTGCCAGTGAAAATGTGCAGCAAGTTAACAGATTTACAATTCAACACTGCCCCAAATTTATGGCAAATTATCCATGCTATCTGGGAAGGAAAGTCTTTTATCAGGCAGATTGCACACAGGGAGTGGGGGATTATTTCAAGAATAACTTGTTCTCAAAGTAAAGTTGTCCTTTAGCTGTAAGTAATGTCATCCACCTAGTTGTACTGTGTGGTAGAGCTGTGTAATTCACAGGGCTGGATAGACAGATATACAAATTCTTTAGCAAGTAAACAGCTCCCATGTGTGTATTTCATCTGTGTACCAAATCTGGAGTTCTGCTTTAAATAAGGCAGCATAACGTGAAAAGCGCAGTAATCCATAACAGCCAGTTTAGAGTTGTTTTACCAAAATTAGATCACTAAAAGATAAATGCTGATTGGATTATATGGATACTGCACTTTGCTCTTCGTATTTTAGAATAAACCTTAGTATCATAAGAGCTAAGAGGTGAACAAAAATGACAAAGTGCTTGTGTATACCCTTTACTCTATTAGGTTTGAAACACATTTAACACAGGCAGTGCCAATTCATCATCTTTCAAGATGCCACAGTTAGACTTTTTTGCTGAATTATTTTCCACCTCCTTCAGCACAGCCATGTTGTTCATCCACAACTATTTACACATATTGATAGTGACTTGTCCATCTATTGTAGCTAGGTCTGGTGTTTTGTACCAATCTGACAATAAATATGACTACGGTTAAATGAAATGTAATAACTTTAACAGGATAACAGTGAATAGGGAATTAAGGTTATGCTTTACTTGTCACATTTCAGCTACTGGAATTAAACCTGTGATTGTTTTTCTGTTTTACCTCTAAGCAATAACAAAAGTGATTACTTTTTTTAATTAAAGAATGACATTAGTTTTTATGATGTTATCAATATTTCTTGATATAAGACCCCCAAAAAACCTTTAGATGTAATCTAAAATGAATAGTTGGGATTAATCCAAATCCCCCTGGCATTATCTCAATGTAGGACCATTTTGATAATCTTGTTCGGAGGCGAGGATCAATGAAAACTTAAAAAGAGGATTTAGTGTTGATGGTTGTGTTTTCTCTATTTGATGGATAGTGAGATTTAAGAGGGAGTGGGGTTAGTGCTGTAATAATGGGTCACATAAAAAAAAAAATAGCTCTCTTGATTGATATGCTTTTAGGTTTTTGAAATCTTCAGGTATTCTAGTCACTATGTATTAACAATATGGAATACAAAAATTCTAGGCGTATATCACTAAAGCAGACCTTTAGTCTGCCAATCCAACTTCCGAATTGTTTTTAAACATTTGAAACAATCTTATTCTCATAATAAAGCTGGTCATAGATGGATCAAAATTAGGCCGGTTCAGCAGGGCCCAGTCAAATTTTAATCCATATGTGGCTTCTCTTGCTCAATAGAAGTCTAGTGATTGACTTCTGTTCGAACGGACTTGTCAGAGAAATTTTCCCGATCAGCGGCTGCAGTCGCTGATCAGTGTGTGACAGCAGAGAGTCCCCAGAGGATTCCTCTTATCCACTTTAATTATGTAGATGGAGGAATCAATTTGTTTTTTTTTTTTCTATTTGTTTTTATTATTTAGCCCACTGGCTGAGCAAAAAAAAAAAATTATCTATGGCGAGCATAAGTCAGGATTAGTCAATAGTCCACAAACAGAAGGTGCTTCTAATGCCACGTACACACGACCGGTTTAGCCGCCGTAATAAACTCAGAACGTAACTCCGACGGAACTCCATTCAAGCAGTCTTGCCTACACACGGTCAACCCAAAGTTCGACCATCCAGTACGCGGTGACGTACAACACTTACGACGGGACTAGAAAAAGGAAGTTCAATAGCCAGTAGCCAATAGCTTCCGTCTCGTACTTGCTTCAGAGCATGCGTCTTTTTTGGTCCATCGGAACAGCATACAGATGATCAGTTTTCCCGATAAGAATTGGGTCCGTCGGAAAGATTTAGAACATGTTCTATTTCTAGGTCCGTCAGATTTTTCTAAAACAAAAGTCCAAAGAGGCCTACACAGGATCGGAATAGATGATGAAATGCTTCCATCTGACTTTTTCTGTTGAACAGTCTGCTCGTGTGTACGCAGCATAAGTGTAGTAATCGCAAGACTTCTGTAAAGCTGGCCTGGCCACTTTCTGTTGACATCACTTCTGGGTCCTGCATTCCACGTTGGTCCTGGTAGCGTGGCTGATTCTCCAGGTGGTTTCTCCCTGCGGCTCCCCTCTGGTCAGCTGGGACTTATGACAACTGGCTGCACACTGGACCACACTGAGGACTGTCTCTTGCTGGACTTTACATTCCCCATCTCTTACGGATATGATGAGCCTTTCCCTGCCTTACTTCTAGTAAGTGTGTTTTTAGCCTTGGCAATAAAATATTCTTGTGATTACTGCACTTAGAAGCGCCTTCTGTTTGTTTTCTATTGCCAGAGAATTGCTTCACCTCTTGGAGTGCTGCTCAAGTGCCATCCAAGCCATCTGTTTTCCTGATCTACACTACCATCCCTGCAGACTATTATCTCTGCTTAGTCCTGTTATCCAGAGCGCCCTTCTTCCCATCATTTTATTAGTCAATAATCAAGTGTTCACTGCTGAGGAGGCTTAGAACTGTGGAATTTTGAAAGAGATGGCCAATCTGTAGCTCTGTTTAACCACTTGCCGACCAGCCTCCGCAGTTGTACTGCGGCAGAATGGCACGGCTGGGCGAAACAACGTTATGTAACGTCACTTCACCCTGTGGCCACTAGGGGTGCGCGCGCCTCCTGCTTGCCCATGGAGCCAATGAGAGTGCCCAGCAGTCGCGATCACCGCCCGGCTCCCGCGATTAAGGGGCACATGGAGAACTGGGATCTGTGTGTGTAAGCACACAGTTTCCAGTTCTCTGAGGGGAGAAGTAACAGATTGTCTGTTCATACAGAGTATGAACGTCGATCTATCTCTTCCCCTACACAGACCACTCCCCCCTTCAGTTAGAACACACACTAGGGAACACATTAACCCCTTGATCGCCCCCTAGTGTTAACCCCTTCCCTGCCAGTGACATTTTTACAGTAATCAATGCATTTTTATAGCACTGATCGCTGTAAAAATGCCAATGTTCCCAAAAATGTGTCAAAATTGCCTGACGTGTCCGTCATAATGTCACAGTCCCGATAAAAATCGTAGATCGCCGACATTACTAGTAAAAAAAAAAATAATAAAAGTGCCATAAAACTATCCCCTATTTTGTAGACGCTATAACTTTTGCACAAACCAATCAATATACGCTTATTGCGATTTTTTTATCAAAAAATATGTAGAAGAATACATATCGGCCTAAACTGAGGAAAAAATTATTTTTGTTAATATATTATTTATTATAGCAAAAAGTAAAAAATATTGCGTTTTTTTCAAAATTGTTGCTCTTTTTTTGTTTATAGCGCAAAAAATAAAAACCCCAGAGGTGATCAAATACCACCAAAAGAAAGCTCTATTTGTGGAAAAAAAAGGACGTCAATTTTGTTTGGGTGCAATGTCGCATGATAGCGCAATTGTCAGTTAAAGCGACACAGTGCCGAATTGCTAAAAGTGCTCTGGTTAGGAAGGGGGAAAAATCTTCCAGGGCTGAAGCTGTTAAATGCTGGAGTTCTCCATAGGTAGTGACCAAGTGACCAATGCCCTGGTCACATAGTGATCTGCTGCTTACAAGAGCTAAAAATGGCAGTCTTCTTAGAGATAGTAAACATTAAACAAGAAGAAGATATTAAATGGATTTTAGGTTTCTAACTATAAATTCACATCCAAAAATATAATGAAGAACAGATGATGGCAGGTACTGCATCTTTACTGGAGCATATAAATGTTGAATAAATACACAAAGGAAGGACAGGAGGGAGAGACAGACTTTATAGTTTAAAGCCGTAGTAAAGTCCGCTTTGTGATTTTTACTCACACGGAAACCTATAATAAGATTTACCTGTAGATAAAATGAATATGTCCTAAATGTGCACCGTTTAAGAGATATATACTCTTTTGGCAGCCGATGATGTCACCGGCGTATGCTCTCTGAAGGAAGGACACAGGTACGCCATCCTTTCATTGCTGTGCCGTGGCCAATCCACCCATGCATGGGAGTGATGTCATCGTGGCTTCGCCATTTTAAACTGCTGGAGTCCACGAAGGAAGACCGGGTGAAGAGTGAAGTCCTGGAGGGCTTTGTTCCAAGGTAAGTATTTCAGAATATGCTAGCATTCGATGCCTATTAGCACATTATGTCATTGCCTTACAGGGGATTTTTTTCTTAACTGCCGGGGTTTACTATTGCTTTAATAAATCAGTATAAGTCAGAAAAAAGAAATGAAGGGTTGCAAAACTCCCTTCCCAAACTAACACCACACACAATTTTCTTTACCTGGTAACAGCAAACACAAACTGTGCATACAGTAAAGCATGTTAAGTCTCATTTAATATTGGCTGTTGTGCATTCCAAGATGGAGGCCAGAGGCAGTATGCAACAGTAGTAAAATCTACAGACTGTATTGACACCAAAATGGCAGCAACTGATCCAGAAAAGCGCTATTTAGTGGCCTTGATACATTTCAAGATGACAACTAAATGCTGGCTGAAGTGTTCAGGTGGAATTTTGTTAAACTATTGAGGTGCTCTTGACATGTACAGGGTGACAGAGAACCTGTGCTGTTTGAATTCACAGGGATTGATTTAGTAAAAACAATTAGACTGTTCACTTCTTCTCTTTGCAAGCAAAGTTGCACTTTACAAGGGAATCCCCCCTTCCCCCAGAAGTTATTGAGTGAAGTGAGATCAGCTGACTTCCATCATTCAATTTTCTTTCCAATTTTTTTTCCTTGCACGATTGGGCATTCTCTGCAAAGTGAAATTTCACCACATTCACTAAGCTCAGAGAACATGTCCCTTGTAAAGGAAAACCGCCCCTGCAAAGTGAACAGCCTACTTGTCTTTAGTAAATCAACTCCACTCTGTGTAGTCTTTTGGAAGCATTCTGAAATTGCCATGGGTTAGAAACTGCATACTTGTCATTGTAGTACAACCTGCAGCTGTACCATTTGAAAATGGTGACAGGGGATCCAAACCAATAAACAGTAGGGGCATCCCCTGTATAACATCACAGCCTTAAAGTGGTTGTAAACCCTTACAATCCACTTTTTACTACAGGTAAGCCTATAATAAGGCTTACCTGTAGCTACCCTGGATATCGCCTAAACGTTTACGGTTTAGGGGCTATCCCCTGTATCAGTATGTTCCGTTGCTTCGGCCGACGTGCCATTACTGGCAGCTCCTGCGCGGGAGTGACATCATCGCGGCTCCGGCCAATCACAGCGCCGGAGCATGCGATACCTGGAAATAACTTGGCCGGACCAGTGTACGGGGACCGCTGAGGGGGCTTCGATCTGAGGTGAGTATTTCATAATGAGCTAGTATGCATTGCATACTAGCTCATTATGCCTTTGTCTTGCAGGATTTTTTTTTGTTTTTTTTGTGGAGTGGGTTTACAACCACTTTAATACAAAAGTACTATGCTATCCAGGTCTAAGTTTGAAAGATACACATTTCGAAAGCTGAACCCCAGGTAAATAGCTAAATACAAAAATGAAATACATATATATAGGAACTGTTTTACCTGCAAATAGATTTGTATTTCTGTCCATCTGGTCCTGAGGTCTACATTGTTCTGTCACACAGTACAGTCCTATCTGGCAGGGCAGAGGACTTGATTTTGCCATCTGCAGTTACATAACAGTTTTTGGTTTTATGCCTCTCCCAGTCTATGACTGTACATTGGGAGAAGGAGCAGCATATTGATGCGCTCATATCTTGGTCACTCTGCTCTTTACTTCTATTAGTATGATTTTTTTTTTTTTTTTTTTTTACTGTACCACAACTGATTGGCTCTTCTCTCTTTCACCAGTCTGGTGACCTGATATCAGCTTAAAATCAACTAACTACACTGCTTGTATAAAATAAAACACACCTAAGGATATATTAATGAATACAACATTTGTGTCTTTTATATCTGCCTGGGGTTCAAATTTATGAAAGGATAATGTATCAATTTTCAGACAGTGACAATTTTTGGTGTATGCACCAAATGCATGTTTTGAATGTCGTGCAAAAAACAAAATCACCTTAAACATTTTTTAAAAGAAAATCTTCATTTATTTTACTCATTTACTAATAATTCATTCTGGGGGTTGAAGTTTCACATTACACAATCCAGTGTATATTCAAATGTCGCCTTTTATTGAAATGCCGAAAGGCTAAAATGACAGATTCCAAAATAGATTGTGTCTAATTGATTAGCGCATGTGACTGTGGAGGAGACATTTACAATGACTATGTTTTAATTTTACATTTAACCGGACCAAATGGAAATTAGTTAATAACTAGCTCCCTCAGAATGCTTCTTTAACCCAAGAACAGTATCTACTCTAATGTAATGTGTTTAACCTTAAATAGGTCTTTAATTCCTTTAATGGGGCTACATTGCCACACTATCAATGCTAGGCAAGTTGTTTTTGATACTTAGTGAAACCAATAAAGATTTAAAAGGGATGCATGTGAATTAGATTAAATTAGCTTTATGTAACACTCAAAGGGTACGTCCGAATGGATTCTATTATGTACCGGGCTGTAATTTACTTAAAGTCATTGTATAATTTAATTAAACTTCACTGTAAGTGGCCTACTCTCAATCGAGTTTTATTTGTGCTACCTCTGACTTCTGTGTAATATTGTTTCATGTTAGCAGCATACTGTATTGTAGGTCATCTAAAGTGATTTGAAAGGATATGTTAGTTGGTTAAAGGTAGACTCCAGAGACTAATTAAAGATTTGTCTTTGAAACGCATACAAGGAACATAGCTTTTTACATCTAGACATTGCCGTAATGCATCAACTTACCCCACTCTTTTTTGCTGGTATCTTTGGAACCCCTTTGGCTTACCTATTTGTAATGAAGATGAGGTGTTCCCAGACACACCTACTGTAGACTCCTTGCCATCTGTCCTTCGCAGAAAGCTTGATGTATCAAGGTGCCAGTTCTAAGACATTTCCTAGAGCTCCCAATCAAATTCAAACCAGCTCTTGCTTGTGCTCTCAACCGAACAGTCAAGCCATTAAATAGCAAGTGTCAAATCTGATCCTATTTGCAACACCCTGGTAACTGCTGATGAAACAGAGGCTAAGATGGTAGCTTCCTTGGCTGTAATGAATTGAATTATTTAGCTTTCCTTTAAAGCCAACATTAGCTCACATTCACTACCTCCTTCAATGCTAATCCATGCCTTAAAAAAGAAAAGAAATTGTCTTACCAGCCCTGATTCATAAGGATCAAGTAGGGTTCCTTACCTTCCGGCAGGCAGATGACACTATTCATAGAACTATAGATTTGATCAATATACTCCATAGCTGGTGTGAAGAGGGTGTGGTACTTAACCTCAACAGAAAAAAGGTGTTTGACTGCCTAGGCTGGCCCTTCCCCTTTGCGACGCTACTGTATATCGGTATTAAGGGTCCCTCCTACAGGCTATTCAAGCCCTTTATATCGCACCTTCTACATCTGTGAAACTTGGCCCACTCTTGTTTCCTTTGCGATTCAGAATGGTACAGATCAAGGCTGCCCCCTGTCTCCCCTGTTATTTTTTTCTCTGCATTGAACCTCTTGTTGCCACTGTTCACAAAGCTTTTGACATTAAAGAGGTGGCTATTCACAATCATTCCTTTAAATTGTGGCAGACAACATACTCCTAATTCTCACACATCCTCTCACTACTCCCCTGACACTACAGGCTTATATTGCTGAATTTGGGGCTCTCTCAGGCTATAAAGTCAACAACTCTAAATTAGAAGCGTTACCCATTAACATGACTAACCTGACAAACCGTGGACTCCCTACGCTCTGCATATTGCTTCTCTTTGAAATCTGACCATAGCTATTACCTCTGCATCCATTTTTGCCCTATTTATACAGCTAACTATCCTTGTCTTTTTCGGGAGCTTAGACAGCTTTTGCGCCACTGTTCTTCGACCAATATTTTCTGGTTGGGTAAAATTGTTTCAATTAAAATGACAATTTTGCCAATGCTACTTTACTATTTTCAGACTTTCTCTATTAAAGTGCCCATATCACATCTTGAGAAATTTCCACAAGATTTACTCCAGTTCACTTGGGGAGACAAGAAGCGGGACACAGTGTAGCAAGGATGGTCTTGCTAGCTTTAAAATCCCAAGACAGACCAGCCTTTCCTGACATTGTCAAATATTACTATGCTACCCAGCTTAACAACCTCCCGTCCGACATATGGACAAACGACGGCAACAGGGTGGCTCTCTCGTTGTGGGACAACGTCATATGATGTCGACCCACTCTCGCCACATTTTGCGCCCCTACGGGGGCACGCAGCGTGGTGAATGGCGGCCTGCTGTTTCCCTGGGACATGTCGCATCCCCGATCCCAGCAAAGAGCCACTGAGGAGGCTCTTTACCTATGTGATTAGCTGTGTTCAAGGGGAGAGCATCAGTGCATTTTCTCACAGGGGACACCTGCACAGATAATCAGGGCACCAACAGTGATGCCAGTCAGTGCCCAACAGTAATGCCAGTCAGTGATGCCTTTCAGTGCCACCCATCAGTGCTGCCAATCAGTGCCCATCCATGCCACCTATCAGTGCTCATCAGTGTTGCTTATCAGTGCCACCTATCAGTGCCCATCTGTGCTGCATATTAGTGCCATCTCACCAGTGCCCATTAGTGCCGCCTCATCAGTGCCCATCAGTGCAGCCTCATTAGCACACATCAGTGAAGGAGAAAAATTACTTATTTACAAATAGTTCTAACAGAACGGAAAAACTTTTTTTTTTTATTATGGTCTGTTTTTGCTTTTTTAGTAAAAAGTAAAAAAAAACAGTGGTGATTAATTACCACCAAAAGAAGCTCTAGCTGTCTCAAAAAAATACATAAAAATTTCCTGCATGACCACGCAATTGTCATTCAAAGTGTGACAGGCAGCTCTGAAAGCTGAAAATTGGCCCGGGCAGAAAGGGGGTGAAAGTGCCCAGAATTGAAGCAGTTAAACCAAAAATATATGGTTATCCTTAATAAACTGTAACTCTCTGACGTGGGGACCTTTACATGTGCTATGGGAGTTGGATCTCTTACATACAAGTTAAATAGAGGGATTTGGATTGCCTGCAGGTCCAAATTGCATCTATCTTCTTCAGCTTCACCGCTAACCTCCTTCCTTTAGAAGCCCACCTTACCTGACAGCTTTACACACTGCATAGTTTTCCTCTGGAAAATTAAATCCTTGTTCCGTGTTGACAACCTTGTGGATGGACGTACTAAAAGATTCCTTGGTTTTGCTACTTTAAAAGACAGATGCAACTTGCCCTCTAAAGCTAAGTGTAACTACCTTCAAATTAAACATCTCACGCAATTGATTTCTCCTACTTTTAATTTTCTTCATCCTTTGAATAGCCCTTGTAAATAGCTTTGCATTACGGACACAACTCCCAGAGGTCTGTTTTCTGAAATATTTAAAATTTGAATGATGCCTGGCTCTGATACCTTTACTAAGATGGGAAATAGTTATGTATAGGGCGCTCTTAGCAAATGGACCCTCTGATTGTCATGAAGTACAAAGTCTAAATCAGGGTATAGGCAGGGAGTAAGTAGGCAAGTGTCTTGCGATGCACTTCAGCAGCACTTCATAGCAGAGAAGCAAACTCTAATAGAAGGATAGAACACAAAAGAAGGTGCTTCTAAGTGCAGTAAATCAAGGCGTTAATATGCAAAAAAATGGTTAAAAACACTTACCAGAAATGTTGAGTAAACCTGGTCATCAATGTAAGAAAGATGCTCAGCAAGATCTCCCATAGCAATCCTGGCAGCATGTCTCGCTACCAACCAGCAGTGTAGAAAAGCGTGTCAGGCATGTAAGAGTCCCACATTGCCAGAGCCAGCATGGAATGCAAGCACCCAGATGTGACATCAGAGGGGAGGGTGCACCCGGGTGCTTGCGCTCTGCATTGGCTCCAGCAATGGAGCGGCTCTTCCTACATGCCTGACATGCTGTTCTACACCGCTGGTCAGTAGAGAGACACACTACCAGAATTGCTATGGGAGATCTTCTTGCTGGGCATCTTCCTTACATTGATGAGCTTGTTTACTCAACATTTCTTGTATGTGTTTTTAACCACTTTTTGGCATGTTTGAGATAATGCACACACTGTAGATATTCTATGTGTACCACTTATCAGGATCTGTACATAATTTCTTACCACAGGTACTTTACAGATGTCTTACTTTATGCAATCTTTCAATCTGACTAATGCAGATTGTTTATGGAGATGCTAATAATGCTCAGGAATGTTGTTGTTGGACTTTTCACGTGATTCAGCCCATTTGCCTAGAAGTACAAGCCCCTTTTACATGCTGTATAATATACAAATAACCTTTCAGCACAACTTGGTCATGTTTTTACTTGGTCTTTTGCTACCCAGTATGCCTAAGGATGCTAAAAGACTAACTTTACAGTGCCTTGAAAAAGTATTCATACCCCTTGACATTTTCCACATTTTGTCATGTTACAACCAAAAACTTAAATTTATTTTATTGGGATTTTATATGATAGACCAACACAAAGTGGTATATAATTGTGAAGTGGAAGGAAAATGATAACTCATTTTATTTTTTTAAATAAATGTCTGAAAAGTGTGGTGTGCCAGTGACACATCCGCAGCTCTGTCCACAGGACAACTACTAGTCGTGCACTAATCTGGTCTTTATGGAAGAGTGGCAAGAAGAAAGCCATTGTTGACAGAAAGCCATAAGAAGTCCCATTTGCAGTTTGCAAGAAACCATGTAGGGCATGTAGCAGCAAACATGTGGAAGAAGGTGTTCTGATCAGATGAGGCAGAAATTGAATGTTTTGGCCTAAAAGCAAAACACTATGGGGTTGATTTACTAAAACTGGAGAGTGCAAAATCTGATGCAGCTGTGCATGGTAGCCAATCAGCTTCTAACTTCATCTTGTTCAATTAAGCTTTGACAAAAAAAAAACTGGAAGCTAATTGGTTTCTGTGTAGAGCTGCACCAGATTTTGCACACTGCAGTTTTAGTAAATCAACCCCTATGTGTGGCAGAAAATGAACACTGCACATTACCCAGAACACACCATCCGCCACCGTGAAACATTATGGTTGCAGCATCATGTTGTGGTCATGCTTTTCCTCAGCAGGGCCAGGGAAGCTGGTCAGAGTTGATGGGAAGATGGATGATCTAAATACAGGGCAATCTTAGAAGAAAACCTGTTAGAGTCTGCAAAAGACTTGAGACTGGGGTGGAGGTTCACCTTTCAGCAGGACAACGACCCTAAACATACAGCCAGAGCTACAATGGAATGGTTTAGATCAAAGCATATTCATGTGTTAGAATGGCCCAGTCAAAGTCCAGACCTAGATCCAATTGAGAATCTGTGGCAAGACTTGAAAATTGCTGTTCACAGATGCTCCCCATCCAATCTGACAGAGCTTGAGCTATTTTGCAAAGAAGAATGGGCAAAAATGTCACTCTCTAGATGTGCAAAGCTGGTAGATACATCAACAAAAAGACCTGCAGCTGTAATTGCAGTGAAAGGTTCTACAAAGTATTGACTCAGAGGGGCTGAATACAAATGCACACCACACCTTTCTCATATTTATTTGTAAAGAAATTTCAAAACCATTTATCATTTTCTTTCCACTACACAATTTGTGTTGGTTTATCACATAAAATCCCAATAAAATACATTTACGTTCTTGGTTGTAACATGACAAAATGTGGAAAATTTCAAGGGGTATGAATACTTTTCAAGATACTATATGTGTGTTAATGGCCACAAAATGTCTGATTACCTTTCATTGTTGACATGTTTAAAGCCCATCTACGCTAGAGTTCCATTTCCATATTCAAGATATCAAACTAATGGAGAAACACACTTCCTATTTATGAACAGGTTTTGGACCCTTGTGAACATTTTGAAGGCCTTTCTTGAACTACCTGGTAATTGCTACTACATCTTCCCCAGTGTTTCCTTGCTGCCTGATCCTTATTCTCCCTTATACCCCATTACTAAATTTATTTTTCTTTTCTTTTTCCCTTCTCTTACTGTTTGCTTTTTTTGATACACATTTTTTCTTTACTTGTTGTGGTTGTTATACTATGTAACACAAGCCTCTGGTCTATGGTCTCTAGCTGTTATTCACAGGCTATTATTTTCTATCACATTACTTTGAGACTTATGCCGCGTACACACGATCGGATTTTCCGATGGGAAATGTTGGATGTGAGCTTGTTGGCGATAGGTCCGACCATGTGTATGCTCCATTGGATGTTTGTTGTTTGACTTTCTGCCAACAAATGTTGGCTAGCATGCTCTCAAATTTTCGGCCAACAAATGTGTGTTGTCAGATTTTCCGATTGTGTGTACGCAAGTCCATCAGACAAAAGTCCAAAGTACAAACACGCATGCTCGTAAGCAGAAGAGGTCGGTCTTGTAAACTAGTGTTTGTAATGGAGAATTAACATTTGTGACGTGGCAAATTATGAAATCTCCAAATGCAGCGCACAATTCTCTTCTTCTTTAATGGGATAATAATGAGGCTGCTTTGCTGGTGATACTGATGGAGTTATTGCAAACTAATTTTTTCAAAGGCTTTTTTTTCTAGTGTTATCAAGAATAATATTATTATGTTTTTTTTATTTGTGCAAGTTACCACAACACCATTATCCCCTAGTTTTTAAGAACAAAGACACAATTATGTTGGTGTCCCTTGTCAATTTTACATTTAGTTAAAATGTAACTTCCTACTCCCAAACTGTCATTTGAAGTAAAACACATAGCCAAGTATTATTCTCCACAATTTTTTTGTTGTGCATTAAAAAAAGAAAACAAATAAAATTAGATATTATGCTATCTGCCAATAGAACTTATCCAAAAAGTGCATTCTATGCATCCAAAAATATAGAAAATATACCAAATCAAATCATTATTCAACCAAAAAAAAATGTCAAAGCAATAACTCCAAGGCCAATAATAAATAACATGAATCAACACTCACCAAACTTCTACTAACACAAAATTAGCAGAAGGAGCCCAAAGTGTGGCGATAAAGAGCTGAAAAACCACGTAGTATGTCTAGTACGTCACTACGTTTGTAATTGTTGGCCAACATTTGTGTGACCGTATGTATGCAAGACAAGTTTGAGCCAACACCCTTCAAACAAAATTCTGCGGTTTTGTTGTCGGAATGTCCGATCGTGTGTACGAGGCATTAGGCCCCTTTCACACTGGTTGGATCCGGTCTTGCTCTGTCTACATAAGTGGAGTGGACATGGACCTGTCATTCTGCCGCTTCACTCAGCTCAGCTGGGGATCAGCAGATGGATCCCCCATTAAGCTAAGTGAAGCAGTCAGCTGACAGGTCCGTGACCACTCCACTACTAAAGAGTGGGGCACAGACACAGCCTGCTCTGGTGTATTGGCAGCTGGATGTAAATGGACCAGCTGTCTGTTTACACCCAACTGCCCTACAATTCGATCCGGCCAGACGGAGAAGAACAGATCTGCTTCCAATCTTTTTTTACCGGGTCGGTTTGGACCCAGAGGTAACTGGGTAGAGACGGACACAAGTCAGTTTACATCTGACTGCTCTTAGAGGTGAATAGAGGGTCCGATCTGGTCCATCTGAAAAACTGAACAGCCGGACCTGATCGTACCTGTCATGTGAATGGAACCTTACATGTGTTAATATCAGGTTTTGTTATTCTTTCCACCTATGAATAGCTATCAGGATTTCTACTTTTTGAATACAAATTACATTAAAAAAAAATAAAACAATGATTTAGCACAGGTTGAAGCATGTTTGTCTATAGGATCTTTAATTAGAACTAGAAAAGCTACAATTTCTGGGGACATTGTGTGACGTGTTTTTGCCTCCACCTACAGTAATCTACAACTGGAGTGGGCGGAGTAACTGGGAGGAGTGGCTTGAGTAACTGTTGTGTGGTTGGAGTGGCTGGAGTAACTGTGAAAAGTGTTAAAAAGCTTAATATTTTAAAAAGTATAAATAGTAGTAAAAAAGTTTAAGAAGCCCCATCATTAGCTGAAAGAACTGAACATTTTTTTTCAAAAATGATTTTTTTTTTTTTCAAAAATGATTTTTTTTTTTTCATGGGGTGGTCATAATGTTTTGGCTGATCATGGGGTGGTCATAATATTTTGGCTGATCATGTTGTGGTCATAATGTTTTGGCTGATAATGGGGTGGTAATAAATTATTTGGCTGATCATGGGGGGTCATAATGTTTTAGCTGATCATGGGGGGGTCATAATGTTTTGGCTGATCATAGGGGGTCAAAATGTTTTTTCTGTTCATGGGGTGGTCATAATGTTTTGGCTGATCATGGGGTGGTCATAATATTTTGGCTGATCATGTTGTGGTCATAATGTTTTGGCTGATAATGGGGTGGTAATAAATTATTTGGCTGATCATGGGGGGTCATAATGTTTTAGCTGATCATGGGGGGGTCATAATGTTTTGGCTGATCATAGGGGGTCAAAATGTTTTTTCTGATCATGGGGTGGTCATAATGTTTTAGCTGATCATGGGGTTGTCAGCTTTTGTCACCTCCCACTCTAGTTTTGAACATTTCGCCATTCATTCCTATGGGACCAATTTTGCCGCAAAAACAATAATATTTTGTGAACCATTCAGCGAAACATTCCACAAAGTAATAGCACACCAATCGGGAACAATCCGTACGTTTCGGTATATTACTGTCAATGTAGTGCAAAAGCTGTGGGAGGAGTTAGGGTGGTAAATTTGGCTATAACAAGAATAATAGATATGTGAGATAACAGTAAGTGGTCTTGCTATGCAAGAACACTTAATGAGGCCAACAACTACAACAAAGGAAACACTGGGTATTCAGTCACCTCTGGTTATAACCTCTGTCAGTTTTGTTTCTGTCTCTGGCACCCTGTTGGAGAGATGTCACATGACATCCTGTAACCACACAGGGAGTGAGGGGATCTCACTTGGTGGAAAAAAGGTTTGCACACTTCCCTACGCTACTACACAAACATTTCTTATTACTGCCCAAAATAAAAAAAAAAATTAAAAAAAGAACGAAAAAAAAAAAAAGCATAGTCATGAGTTGGGTTCTAATTTTAATGCATTTTGAAGACAAATACATAGAATCTGGCGCTTATCCAAGACATCCATTTCAGGCTTGCTTATTTACAGGCTTTGCAGATCACTTATTCAGGGTTAGCCATTCCCTTGGTTGCTGAGATTTATGTTTTTCATTTTTTTTCATACTATTTAATACAAAGAAAACTGATCTAATATGATGATAGACAATAGGGGGTTTAGAGAGTGATGTCTATGGCGGACTGTCTGCTTCTGGAGACGCCACATGCAGAACTCAAAGCAACATAGCTTGAACGTTCTCATTGACAACCTATTGATCCTCCAAGATCAAAACAGAGCCAGGGGTATTTACAAATCTCATAGACATGTAGCATTGCTCACAAATATGACAGTGTCAGTTGTGAGAAGTATCTTTTAGAGGTCTAGTCTGTTTTTGAAAGCTATAAAAAGCACCTATTTAGAAAAAATCCAATACATCAATACTCCGCTGTTTCATTACTTTTTTCCAATATACTTTGTTCACATCTACTGTATACTTGACCCATTTAAAAAGATAGTCAACAAAAGAATAAATGTAAAAGCTATCTAAAGCCAAGGACAAGAAATTATTAAATTGCAGCATTCCACCCTTGGATATGGTGGCTTCATTTTCTTTAAAGAGAAGAATGTTTTCAATAAATATAGAAAATACCTGTTGATCTTGCCAGGACTGCAGTGTCCAGGTCACTTCATGTGAGCTGATCTAGAAGCCCAAATGGTGTTGTCTTCTTTCTGCAAAGTACTAATCCTAACACCTCTAATGTAAAGGAAATAGGAAGAGGAAGACATGAAATCTACAGAAAAAGCCAGCACCCCATAATCAGCCTCAGTCTTTATTGAGGACTCAACAAAATTGATGACAGAGAAAGAGTCAAAACATGTTAGTGAGTGTAGCCACCCAGGGAGTGTTATTTGCAGGATAACCAGGTAAAAATAATGAAAATATCCCGCGAAATAAAAAGTAAAGGAGTCACAACTTTTAAGGATTGGTATGCGCAATGTATTCTTTTTTTTTTTCTTGGGTTTAGATAACGTTTTATAACGTTTTATTAGCACTACGCTATCTTTTGTTATTAGATACGTTTTAAAGGGAATATCTGCTTTGCCCATGCAGGGCATCAGCATCTGCCTTCTGGGTTAAGAAGCTGGCCCCTAGATAATATACCATAATTTTATCTTGGGGTCTTTCCATTAGGCTTTATGTTACGGGCTGCAAGCGTGTATACAACCCCTGGAAAAAATTATGGAATCACCAGTCCCTGAGGATGTTCCTTCAGTTGTTTATTGTTGTAGAAAAAAAGCAGATCACAGACATGGCCAAAAACTAAAGGCATTTCAAATGGCAACTTTCTGGCTTTAAGAAACACTAAAAGAAATCAAGAAAAATAATTGTGGTGGCCAGTAACAGTTAGATTTATAGAACAAGCACAGGGAATAAATTATGGAATCACTCAACTCTGAGGAAAAAATTATGGAATCATGAAAGACAAACAAACAAAATAACACTCCAACACATCACTAGTACTTTGTTGCACCACCTCTGGCTTTTATAACTGCTTCCAGTCTCTGAGGCATTGACTTAATGAGTGATAAACAGTACTCTTCATCAATCTGGCTCCAGCCTTCTCTGATTGCTGTTGCCAAATCATCTTTGCAGGTTGGAGCCTTGTCATGGACCATCTTCTTTACCTTCCACCACAGATTTTCAATTGGATTGAGATCCGGACTGTTTGCAGGCCATGACATTGACCTTATGTGTCTTTCTTCAAGGAATTTTTTCACAGTTTTTGCTCTACTCTATGGCAAGATGCATTATCATCTTGATAAATGATTTCATCATCCCCAAACATCCTTTCAATAGATGGGATAAGAAAAGTGTCCAAAATTTCAATGTAAACCTGTGCATTTATTGAAGATTTAATGACAGCCATCTCCCCAGTGCCTTTACCTGACATGCAGCCCTATATCATAATTGACTGTGGAAATTTGCATGTTTTCTTCAGACAGTCGTCTGCATAAATCTCATTGGAACGGCACCAAACAAAAGTTCCAGCATCATCACCTTGCCCAATGCAGATTCGAGATTCATCACTGAATATGACTTTCATCCAATCATCCACAGTCCATGATTGCCTTTCCTTAGCCCATTGTAACCTTGTTTTTTTGTGTTTAGGTTTGGGTTGCCACCTCATCCCTTTAATCCAGGACACACATTAATTACACAGGTTCTGTGGTTGATTAAGGTGGTAATTAAACTCATTTGGTGCCTTATCTGCATTAAATCAGCCTCAGAACCTGTGTAATTCATATGTGTCCTGGATTAAAGGGATGATGTGGCAACCCTAGTTTAGGTGTTAGAGATGGCTTTCTTTTAGCTTTTCTGTATGTAACTCCCATTTCCTTTAGGCGGTTTCTTACAGTTCGGTCACAGATGTTGACTCCAGTTTCCTCCCATTTGTTCCTCATGTCTTTTGTTGTACATTTTCTGTTTTCAAGGCATATTGCTTTAAGTTTTCTGTCTTGACGCTTTGATGTCTTCCTTGGTCTATCAGTATGCTTGCCTTTAACCACCTTCCCATGTTGTTTGTATTTGGTCCATGTTTTAGACACAGCCGACTGTGAACAACCAACATCTTGTGCAACACTGCGTGATGATTTACCCTCTTTACCTACATACTAACAAGCAGATTTAATCTGATGCAGGTGTTCATGTTTGTAATGAAAATTTACAGGGTGATTCCATAATTTTTTCCTCAGAATTGAGTGATTCCATAATTTATTCCCTGTGCTTGTTCTATAAATCTAACTGTTACTGGCCACCACAATTATTTTTCTTGATTTCTTTTAGTGTTTCTTAAAGCCAGAAAGTTGCCATTTGAAATGCCTTTAGTTTTTGGCCATGTCTGTGATCTGCTTTTTTTCTACAACAATAAACAACTGAAGGAACATCCTCAGGGACTGGTGATTCCATAATTTTTGCCAGGGGTTGTATACTGTATGTTGTCTTACACAGCTCAGCTCCTAATGTTTATTTTCAACTTATGACTTTTAAATATGTAAAACAGAGACAGTCATATCTTAGGGGTGAAAATGTGGTGCCACATCCCAATTTCTATATACCCAAAAATTTGGGAACCAAAGATTCAATTAAAAAAAGGGAACTTTCAAGGCACTGTATAATTGTAAGCAGCAAACACACAATTGAGAAAGTTAAAATATACAGAAGGCATCAGTTGCAACTCATCGTTAAAATCATACAAAATTATGTTTTGTGTTCTCCCCATAATTAACAATTTTTGAACAGTCTTTGCAGCACTTTAGCACAAATTATCGAAGGTAAATATTGACTATATCTCCTTTTAGAGATGCATGAATCCAGGTCGACGCATTTTGCAACCAAAGCCACTGCTTTCTCCGTGGTAAATTATTGGGATATCTAGAATATATAGCATCAAATCGTAAAAATAATAACATACTTATTTCCCACACAATCATATTCAGTTTCATTCACATATTTTCAATGAACCTTACCACAATAATAAAAATATGGATTCAAGTCGAGCATCATCCAACACTCCAAGCCACCACTTCGGCATCTCCGACAGAGGAAAACCCAACTCAATCCCAACCAAAGGAAGGGAAACTTATGACTTTCTACGAAATTAGAGTCACAGTAATACTGAGAAAGTGGAGATTAAGGAAGTGCTACTTCCTGCCTGCTGCAGACCAATAATCTATTTTTTCCAAGATTGGACTTCTCAGCCTAGGCAGTCACTTGTCTGGAGCTCATGGACTGAATTTGACACAAGTAAAGCTTTTTTTTTTAAAGAAATGATAGTGTTTGTTTACTTTGAAATATATTTTGTGTATAATTATATCAAAAATATAGTCATGCACATTTATAAAGTTAATAAATGTTTCACATTAAAAAGAGTCAGTCCACTCAAAACATCAATTTTTGATAACTGGTTGCTCTAACCTACCAAATGGTTTCTAAATTCTCTATGGGTCTCACATGAGATCTTTGGGTCACTTGAGTGCTCAGGTATGCAAACCTCCCACAGCTAATGCAAGACTTTTTCTCATTGCATTAAGAGGTTCTCACTTTTTCCAGTGAATTAAGAGGGTCTCATGCTTCCCACTGGAATAAGAGGGGTTGACTCTTTCCACTGGATTGGAAGGGTCTCTTTCTTCCCACTGGATGAAGGGGGTCTCTGTCTTTTCAACAGATTTTACATTTATAATATGGAGAATGCAACATCAAAGTGGGGGCACTCCAAGGTAGGAAGGAACCAATACAGAAATTATGGCAACAAGTTCTCACCAGTATCCCCACATCATGCAAAATGTTATGTAACTATTGATCATGGGTGTCAATTTTCATTACTGAACAATCCATTAATGTCATAATGTTTTGTTTTCTTCTATCATAATTAAAGTTGTTTAATTAGCGGATTCACCTCTGATAATAATACCAAAGAACATTTATGAGCAAGAGTTTTTTTTATATAATTTGTCACTTTTTTTTTTAAATGTACCTGTCTTTGATTGATTGGTCTTGAATAGAGCATTCGCTCATGACAAGAATGCATTTTATTCTTGGCTTCCCAAAATAAAATTCATTGGTAACGTATAAAGGGATTGAAAGTTTTACAATTGCCTTGAGCTGAGAGACAGCCAAAACATTTTAATTATGTTTACTAAAGCCTTTGAGAGAGACCAAAACCACAAGACTCAAATTTAAAAAGTCCTTTCTCAAAATAAATACATTGAAAACAGACAATGTTCTGAAACTGGCAGTAAATTCCTAAGCTATTGTTTGAATTTTGCTTGGAAGGCAGTCGTAAAAAGGTATGTCTTTTTTTATGTGTTGCTACTTATGCATTCATATTGTACCTTAATGATGAATTCTCTATAGTCTTGCTGGTTCTGAATTAACCTGGTGTCCACAGAGCCAGATGTGTGCAAAGGAAACACGAGCCAGAATTTCAGGGGACGGTTCCTCATCCACTTTCATTTCCATAGCGCATTTCCTATTTTTTTTTTTTTTCTTATGGAAATTTAATTTAATTTTTGGGTATTTAAATTATATAAGGTTTAAAATTGTGAGGCCACAAACACCTGTAGTGTCTGAGTTGGCTATGCAAAAAGCTTGTAAGCAAGCCTGTAAAATAAGACAAAGCATACTCACTTTTCTCCTGGCAAACCAGGAGACTGACATTCCCAAATGTGTCAGCTTGCCTTTCAATCTCAGTAGATTTCTTGGAGTGGTGGATCAGAGAGTTGTTCGATGTCAAAGGAAGCAGGAAAGACGAGTATTCTTTTTTTACAGGTATGGCTTGCTTTAAACTTTTTGTATAGTGACAGACAGGGTCACTTTTAAAAAATTTGCATGTTTGGACTATTTGTCAAACTCCACCAAAATTTTGCTCTTTAGTTTTTAATAGAACAGGGAATGTGTATACCTTTACTGTATGTTTTGAAGCTGAACTCTGAGCACAATGATTTTATAAAAAATATATTGCTTAATAGCCAAAAAGCAAAAATATAATCTGTGTGCATCAAATGCCTTTAAAAATCCAGATATTATCTTGCAAAAGTAGCTATGGCATCATCATTGTGCTGTAGCCTACATGAGGGGGCGGAGACAAGACCGATCACCCTGCACAAGGAAGCCTGAGAACATATAAACCAAAAAGCAGCACTAATAAAAACTGATAAACAAAAAATTAGAAAATAAAGATAATAAATACTCAAAGCTAAAAAACATTCAAAATACAAAAAAAAGTTAATAAATCACCTACAACCAGTGGCGCCCCCTGCCATTAGGCCCCCCTAATCCATGCGCCTGACCCCTAATCTACATGCGGGGCCCTGGGCGCATGGATTTCAATGTTTTTTTTTTAAATTTCGAAACACATGATTAGAGCCTGAGGCTCTAATTGGCTTTAAAAAACGGTGGGCTCGGAGCGCAGAGCACTGTTCCCCCGATCCCATCCACCTGTGTGACATTAGCAAATTAATATTCGCTAATGTCTTCCTGCTTCTCCTCCTGGCCAGTCAGGAAGCGGGTCCTGAGACTGGATTTGCCACTTCCTGTTCGGCCGGGAGGAGACACAATGGCCCTGACTCTTCCCTCGGCGAGCTGGAGCGAGGAGCAGCATCGGCCTCCTAAGGTAAGGCCACTAATCGCCGCTGTCCGTCTCCTGCACGGGGGGCACTGATCGCCGCTGTTTGTCTCCCGCGCGGGGGGGCACTGATCGCCGCCGTCTGTCTTCCACGGGGGAGGGGGGCAGGTTTATTGTCCGCCACCCCCCCAAATTATTGAGCACCAGCCACCACTGCCAACAACAAAGTGATTAAATAATTAAAGAAGAAGTGAATAACACTAAAAAAAAGTCCAATGTGATAGTGAAAAGAGAGGACAAAAAAAAACGCAGTCCTTATTTAATGCTCTTCTAACCCACAAAATGTGGATAAAATTAATTTTCCTTCAATGTGTGTAATAGGATCCACCATAATAGAGGAGATTCCACCACCATGTGACATTGTTCAAAAGTGCCTGTTACCAAATAAGATGGACCATCATGGTATAAATGGTCATAATGAGCTCAGCAGGACAAATTCATTCGGGCTCCACCTTGGCAAACAGACGCTCACACCAGCAGATGTCGCATCATTAACAAAGTAGTCAAGCTTTCAGTTATCTTATTGTAGGAGGAGTTATGTTTACCAGGTGGTGTAAAACAAGGCTTTACGGCAGGATTCCCCAGCAACTGCTGACTTGGAGCTGTTGATCTTCTCATTTTATGCTCATCTGGTGTGTCCCCCTGCTCCCGCTGTGCCCTTCACTATGAAATACTAATCAAGCTACAGATTGATTTTACCGCCATCACCTGAGAGGAGAATATGACAGACACAGCTGTGTTTCTTACCATTTATAGAGAAAAGTAAGGTCACCAGGCAGGCTATGCTGTGTGACAAGGCTGTGCAAATTCAAGGACTGTATGAATGTAAAAAGAGAATATTTTTGGGAAAACCAGCTTCTTTCTTTTTTCCTTCTAACAGAAGGAAAATGAGGGAAAGGAAATGAGGGGAAAAAAACCTACGAAGACACAAACGGCATCTTTTGATGTTTCTGCAGCACAGTGGCTAGCAATCCTGTCTGGCAGTACTAGAGTTGTTGGTTTGAATCCCAACCATGGCACAGCCTGCCTGGAGTTTGCATGTTCTCTCTGTGCCTGTGTGGGTTTCCTCCCATACTGGTAAGTAAATTGGCAAATATTACAGAGTCATTTATTCTAACCTGCATACAGCTGTTTTAGGCTTTTTGGCCATTATCAGGGCAGTGTATGGAAACCGTAGCATCTATGGAGGGCTTGGGACCTAGCAAGACAGTATAACCATACGGATTGCTGTGAAAAGGGACTAAAGCAATCAAAAAACCTTACAAATAAATCAGTGTGGAGCACAGTAAAGCTTTCTTAAAGCCTACATTTACCTAAAACAGAAAGCTAACAAATCAGCACAAAGGATATTACTTATTTTTAGTGAAATGTGTTCCTTGCACCTATTAATCATCTACCCATCCTCTATTCATAGATTATGTTTCATTCATATCATGTAGTAATGGCTTCTATTAATGGAGCAGCTGTGCAGAAATGGTGGGCATAGTTGTGTTCTCTTGATGGGTGCCTGTCACTGCCCCTTAGTTCTATTAACCCCTGCCCTGTGGCACCAGATGATTATGGTGGGAGGGGTGGAGGAAACATCAGAAGAGGAAAGGAGAAGACACAGAAGTACAAAGTACACATCTCCTTGAAGGTACGTAATGTCCCTTGTGCTGATATTGTATCTTTTGTTTTAGACAACCTTAGGCTTTAAAACAGAAAGCATGCACGTGTCTCATTCTATCACATATCTCAAAAAAAAAAATCTCATCCTTTATCCCTCTACCCCTCCAGTCTGTGGTTATATCAAACTATAATGGTGATTTTTTTTTTTTTTATCCCCTTTTTAGTATATGGATGCACTTGCTCCTGATGAGTGGATAAAAGTCCACGAAACGTTGTCGAGCTTATTTTGATGCATCCATCTCATATTTATGATTCTAGATGGTTTTTATTGCTCTACCACCCTGATATATTGTTATACCTACTCCATTTGGGGGACTGTGATGTATAATATTTACTTTCTGTGTCATGTTGGTGACTATCCTCAATAAGTATATTGATACTTTGTATTTTATATGCCAATGTGCTATTATGCGTTTATATGGGTTGATCCATGCCCTATCTTTGGTCTAATAGAGAATACAATTTTTTACATATGTATATGGTTTTGTCTGGCTCTACCCCAGGCACCTCATCTAAAGTCCCACCCTCTCACCCTCATTTTTGCACAAGCAACCAGGGATGGAGGCGCAATATTCCCCGTTGTGTCTCATTTAAAGTCCCAAAAATTCCCTTTTTTCTTTGATACTGATTAGGGATGGAGGTGTGTGTGGTTCAAGAGCCTTCACTTCTTTGTATCTGACCCCTAGTGGTCAAGTTACCATATACCACATTGAACACAGCTGATTTTGATGGACACACTGCTGCTGTAATTGTCTCTACTCCCTTGAGCTGAATTGCTTCAGTGTGTTCTGCAGCCGGCAGGTTGGCCGGTGTTTTGTTTGCACGGGAGCTGCGATGGACGCTGCATGCTTTCCCTCTCCCCTCCCTCCCACACATTATGGGGATGGGGGATTGGGCAGGCGATTTCACCGTGCATCAGCACCACACCTTCCATTCCATGCGTGTGACGCCCAGTGGGAGTTCCCTTTGCGCAGGCATGTGCTATTTTAGCTTGGCTGACACATGGTGAGTAGGTCTGGCTGCTGCCGTGCTGTCTCTCCTTTGTTGTCATGCCAGTGTGACGCTGGATGGGACCCTGGCCACTGGGCTCACCCTGCAGTTCCCCTTCAGTGAAATTTTCTCAGCAGTCCCACACTGCACTCCATTTTGGGTTCATATCCCATTAGGAGCCACATGGGTAAATACATAGCAAGCTCTTGATTTATTCTTAAATTCCTCTATAACAAGCATTACTGATATTTCTTTACTCTAGTTTTCATTAATTTTATCTGATTTAAGGAATCTCATCTCCTCTTCCCTATTCTTACTATATGGACACCCTATTTTTTCATTCTGTTCACCTTGTTGATATGCTCCACAATATACTTGTATACTGTGGCGATGGGTCTACTCTATATGACATTTCTTTTTATTCATACCAATATGGTAACAAAATACTTACTTTATTGTATACAATACAGAAATCCCATCCACAGTTACATCAAGATTTTTCCATACACACTTTTTTGGGGGACTGCGTGTGTGCTCCTGGTCAATGCTTGGGTCCTTTCCTCAGCTCCCGTGCTGGACATATTTATCTGGCTGACCTCCGGCAGGTGGTATCGCATGGCCTAAAATCAGCTCTTATGTGAGTAGTTTAAGTTCTGGCTGTTTATTTGTTCATCATCATCCTTTATCCCTCTACCCCTCCAGTCTGTGGTTATATCAAACTATAATGGTGATTTTTAAATTTTTTTTTTATCCCCTTTTTAGTATATGGATGCACTTGCTCCTGATGAGTGGATAGAAGTCCACGAAACGTCGTCGAGCTTATTTTGATGCATCCATCTCATATTTATGATTCTAGATGGTTTTTATTGCTCTACCACCCTGATATATTGCTATACCTACTCCATTTGGGGGACTGTGATGTATAATATATATATTTACTTTCTGTGTCATGTTGGTGACTATCCTCAATAAGTATGTTGATACTTTGTATTTTATATGCCAATGTGCTATTATGCGTTTATATGGGTTGATCCATGCCCTATCTTTGGTCTAATAGAGAATACAATTTTTTACATATGTATATGGTTTTGTCTGGCTCTACCCCAGGCACCTCATCTAAAGTCCCACCGTCTCACCCTCATTTTTGCACATATCTCAAACGTTGGAGGATAATTCCTCATTTCATGACATTGGGTGGGCTCACTAATGTCAAAATTATAGTTTGACACCCATAATCTAGACATTATCGTATGTATTTTGTCCCATGTTTGTTATATGCTGAGCCAATGAGACCCAATACTTATCAGTTAAATTAGAAGCAGTCCTAAGCTTGCTCCCACTTGTGACAATACATCACTTTCCACTCAAGGTGTACCCAATATTAGCCCATGCTTCTTCAAATCATAGATGCACAGGTCCTGTACACACATCCTATAGTAGCTGAGGGGATAAAAACAGAAGTAAGAATCTTTTGACATGTTATCCTTAGAGGGTGCCCCTAAAGATACAACTTTCACCCTAATGACACCTGTTGGGGCACCTTCAGATCACCTCAAAAAGATTTGTATTTTCATTCATTTTTTTTAATTCCATAGCTGTATAAATTATTACTACAATTACTGACTTGTTTTGGAATCAATATAAAACAGAGAAAGAGTGACAAAGAAAAAAGTTCACAGCATGGCTAATTCCGTTGTAAAGGAATATAACGTGAAAAGATGGAGAGCCTGCATAGAAATCTTTCCTATCCAACGTTACTATGAATCTAATGTTTTCATCAATTTTCTCTAATGATCCTATCCAAAGTTTAGAACCCATGAGCTGATCACAGTGGCCATTGCCTCCTACTGGGCCACAATCTAACAAGTTTAATAGCTAGATACTGCAAACGTATTACTCATGTATTTCACTTTTGGCTGACAGAGTTATTCAAGTTAGCAGCCTATAAGATAAAACAGAAATAACACTTCTAAAATAAAACATTGGCATGTTCCATAACCTAGATCATCACGTTGAGTGCAATACCTAAGGCTTTTGTCTTTTGTACTGAAAGTATTAATGTATTAAGGGCTGTCATTTTTTAGGATAGAGAAGAAAAAAAAAGAAAGAAAGAAAGAGAAAGAAGGAAAGAAAGAAACTAACTTGTGCTTCTTTGAATAATTATCTGCTGTCAACTGAGGTCACAGAGCTTGAAGCCTGAACCAGCACCGGGCTCAGCCTCTCAGCGATTCACCAAGAGCCTAAGCCAGCTGCTCTCTCCCCTGCACAGCCCAGTGCTCCAATGAGCACTGGAGGGGCAGAGCAGAGAGCTGGTGACTGACAGTCACGGCTCTCTGCTCAGAGCAAAGGGGGAGAACTGAGTGATCATAGTTTTTGATTGCTCAGTTCTCTGTGCAGAGCCTGCTGGGGACAGATGCAGCATTGGATTGATGCTGCATCCACCTAGGTTAGTGTAATGTTTTGTTTTGTTTTTTTCCCATAGCCCATACTTCTCTTTTAAGGTTTTTTACCTTAATGCATTTGTTGCATTAAGGTAAAAACCTTCTGTAATCAGGATCAGTGCCCATAAATACTAACCTGAGCCCAATCTCGATCCAGCACTGTGCCTGAGAGCAGTGGCTATATCCTCTCTCCCCACAGGAGAGAGAAGCAGCAAAGGGAGCCATTGGCTCCTGTTACTGTCAATCAAATCTTGTGACGAGGGAGCAGAAGGAAGGGTTAAGTCACAGTTTGTGTGTCTATAGATGCAGGCAGCATGGCTCTGGATCAAGCCCACATGAGTGCCCCATGGGAAGAGGGTACTCACCAAAGAGGAGGAGCCAGGAGCACCAGCGGGGGGAACCCAGAAGAAGATCAGGGCTGCTCTGTGCAAAATCATTTCACAGAGCAAGTAAGTATGACATGTTTATTATTTAAAAATAAAAGGAAGGTTTAGATACACTTTAATGACAGCCCCATCAGTAGCACATATTCCCCTTTCACATTGCACTGTTCATCCAAAGAGAAGTATCTGGGACTAGTGGGTATAAAGGAGAACAGGACTCACTCCCTATTCTGCTATGTGATGATGCTGGTGCTTTGAAACTGCCACTTAAGCAACCAACAATGTCACATGGCAGTCCTTGATCCTATGAAAACTCTTAGGGGGCACATTAAAGGGCCGTACACATGGGTCGAATATCGGGCGGTATCAGGTGGTTTAATAGAAACCGTCCGACATACGGCCTGTGTGTACAGCAGCCGGTCCGACAGAAGCCGGCTGAACATCTGGCTTCTCTCAAAGGGTCATGACCGAAAAAGGTCTGCTGATTGGCACCCGATCAGCACTCTCAGCCAATGGCTGAGAATGAAGGCCGGTGTGTTCTGGCAGGGGAGGGTGCCCCCCTGTCAGAACACAATAGCTCACAGGGGGAGATAACTGTACTAACATTGGATTGTTAGTATAGGATCTCTTCCCAAGCTCTTCAGTTTATTTTTGTTCAACCTGCTGGGTTGGATGAAAAAAGACTGATAGTGTGTGCTAGTCTTTACTCTACTCTGATCCTGTGTATCGCATTAACTGCATTAACGGTGAGGCAGCCCACACATTTTAAACAGCCTGTAAATGCACAGGAATTAATTGACCGGGTGGTAATTCTATGTGCCATCAAAAAAAATCACAGTGCATGTAGCATGTGTTAACACACATTGTGGTAATGGAATACAATGCATCACAAAGTCCTGTTTTGCTCCTAAATTGTGATTCTGCCTGGCAACCAAACAGAGTAGTGGGAGGGTGAAGGGAAAGTAAGTATGGGCTGTTGGTGGGGCCAGCATTAAGGAAAACCTTTGGTCCTCTGAAAACGGAGGAAACCTTTCTTTGTCTCCAAAGGGTGAAACCTACAAACTAAAAGAGATTTATAATTTTTAAACTTGAACCTTTTATTAAATTACTGTTTTGTCACAGAGGAGCAGGTGCACTCTTTAACGTATTCCTGCCCAGACCCAGGAAAAGGGATCTTGTTCTAATAGTGTATGATAGGCATGGGGCTCTTCAGGGGAACAATCTTACTCCCCAATGCATGTGAGGACTCCAACAGGGCAACTCATCTTGGCTAAACCGGTACCTTTTGACAGTCCTCTGCACATCTGCTACAGGTCTTACACCAACAAACCCCATGCTGCCCTTTGGGTACTAGTTTTGTTTCCAGAAGAAATTCCCATGTAGAGGTTCAGAGAAGGCGGAGTCTAGGACCAGGAATGTCTTTTAACAGTTTACTGAACCAATAAATGCAGAGATATTTACATGCTATGTTCCTTGAAGGAGACGGCAATCAGCTTAATTTCCAAACAGTCCTGCATAGAGCAGAGAGATGTGGCATGAGAGAGAAAATCTATTACTTACAGGAGGAGTGTCTCAGAATCCAGCATCCCAAAGTAGAAGGATGAGTAGTCCCATAAGGGCATACAGTCCTTCCACTGCTCAGAGCCTTCCCTCTTATGAGGAAATGAACAAGACCCAACTGCCTATATGTTGACCTGGTCCAGTCCACCCACAGAGGCATCTAGTAATCGCTCTCCCCATGGAAACCTACTCAGGAAGTTTCTCTGCCTACCTAATATAACCTTATTCTGGGTGCCAAACCCCCGGGAAGGGCAGGGCTGACAATTGCAGCTCCTAAGCTAAAGGGACATCTAGTGGCCACTCAGGGGGACTACAACAGGCCACATCCATGCCATACCCTATACCAGTGATGGCAAACCTTGGCACCCCAGATGTTTTGGAACTACATTTCCCATGATGCTCATGTACTCTTCAGTGTAGTTGAGCATCATGGGAAATGTAGTTCCAAAACATCTGGGGTGCCAAGGTTCGCCATCACTGCCCTGTACTAATAACTGGTGATGCTGCCATGAAGGTTCTTGTTCAAGCATTTCCTATTTTTATAGGGTGACAATACTGTCCTCTCCTTTCCTCTCAGTTGTGCTCCTGGATTGTCACCCTGTCACTTGGACTTCATGTAGCTATTCCAACACGCACTTCACAGACATGGTCCACTGTTGTCAGCATGAGGAAACCTGCCCTAAGAAATGCCATGCAACAATTGCTAGAGGGCATGCAGAAATAAAGTGGCTGCAAAGAGCCTACATGAGGTAGGAGAGATGCAACAAAGGATGAAAAAGGGAGAAAACTTGTATTTTATTTAAAAATTTGACTCTTTATGATACACACTGATAAAGTAAACTAAATATAATTCAGTTATTGTTTGAATCTGCTATAGGATTTTGCATATACTGTACAGCAGTGCAGGTGTTTCCTTGTTATGAATGAGCAGACATTTGACGGGAGGGTATAGAGGGAAATTCCATGATTTCTCAACATAATATAGCATCCAAAGGAGCCCTTGAGATTCAAAATCAGATAAATAGAATTAGATAGATAGATAGATAGATAGATAGATAGATAGATAGATAGATAGATAGATAGATAGATAGATAGATAGATAGATAGATAGATAGAGTACAAACAATGCTTTACGATGCCTGCTGAAACTGATGCTCGCCATTGTTCCATAGCTCCCTATCTCTGACTCCCAGCTGCAATAGAAAAGCTACTGATCAAATAAAACATTACATATTAAATTATAGCATGTTTACACCCAGCCATAAAGGTTTTTTGTCACTGCATGGATTTGGCAGAGGACAATCTTTATCTGCCTGGCAGCTGCTGACATTCTGCTGTTTTGAAGGGCATTTATTACAATAGAGCACGTTTTCAGGAAATGCAATTGATTTATAGGAACAAGACGGAAGATGGATGACTTGACTAATCCATCTCATTTCATAAAAAAAAATAAAAGGATAACGCTGAGTAATATTATGTTTGTTCTGGACAGTAAAACAGACAGATCTTTGCTTGTAACTGGAGTAGGACTATCACTATGAACATATTAAATTGTCATGTCTTTTAAAGAGTTATCACTACACAGCAAATTATAACAGATATCTTTAGATCCAGAAATCCCCAATTCTTAGAGTTTACATTCTGTTAATTTAAGGTTAATTTAACATACATATAGTAAATAAAGAATGCCAAGACAGCAGACAAAATGCTTCATTTTTTCTTTTAGTGTTCATTTGCACTTATGGTCCAAGGCAGTGCATCATTTCATGCATTATTTCATGCACTGGATTAGGGCAGCCCATTCATTTGAATAAGCTGCCAGTGCACCACACCAGACTTAAAAACACATCTACACTTTTATTGGTGACGCAGCACACCACAACATTTGATATTGCATTATTTGCCATTGTGGTGTGCTGCAATAGTGTTGAAGGTGTCTTCATTTAGTGGACTGGGGTTCCATTTAAAATGCATGGTGGTATGGGTGTTGTAGCTTGTCAAGTGACAAGCCCGGGTTCACACTATTGCGATGCGGGAACCAGCGCGACTCCAGTGTCGGTTCCCGCATTGCATCTCCCCTGCAGGCAGTTCACACTGTTCTCTGTGAACCGCTGCGGGTGCCAATACAAAGTTAATGACACCCCCAGATCAGTTCACAGATTGCAGTGCGAATATGGTTGCCACCTGTCCAGGATTCACCGGACAGTCCAGGTTTTGAATCATGTGTCCGGGTTTCAGGTGTATTGAAACCTGGACACATTAATCAGACTGGGCTGTGGCTTCCCAAGTACCCAAGATAGTCACACACAAATCTGTTGCCGTCAGGGAGCTGCGGGCAGCAGTCTGGGGGCAGGTTCGGCATCACTGGGGAGCAGGGTGATGATGTCAGCAAAATAAATTTGGCCACACCCACTGTTCAATGCGGCACACTATAAGCACCACATTATTACTCTTCTTGGGGCACCCAAAGGTGTCCCAGGCAGCTAAAGTGTTCGGGTTTGGCTTGAAGAAAAGGTGACAATCCTAAGTGCGAACTGTGAATTCCGAGAGGAATCGGATTGCATGGGTGTGAACACCCATGCGATTCGATTCCAGTGCGGGGGGAAAATAGGTTCCTTCACCTTTTTTGTGTCAATCCAATGCGAGTTCAACCATACAACTGTATGACTGAATTTGCATTGCACAGACTTCGCATGTGATCGGCACAGCAATGAGGGTGCGAATCACATGCAAAGTCTGTGTTCGCATATGTGTGAACGCAGACTTAAAGTGCTCACATTACTGTAACACTTATCCATTAAGCTGGCCTTAAAAAGTAACTTCCCATTTGTTGAGAAAAAAAAACATTCCCCTCTGGGTGAGCTCTATACATTACATTACAAAGAATTTAAAAAACTTTGTTGCAGATTCCTCCCTTTTGTTATTCTGAAGAAATCCCTGTGTGTTTTCTGTGTCCATGTGGAAAGTGAGTCTAATAGGAGTGGTTTCATAATTATCAGTCAGCTGCTGCACCTGCAGGGCTCTATTGGGAGTTTCTCACCATTTCCTATTGGGAGTATCTCACCAAAAAGGACATTTTTGTTGCAGGGGATGCCTGAAATCTGACTTGTATCTTAGTGCAGACTTCTGGGAAAATCGGTGAGCCAATCACACAAGCAGGAAATTATGTTTCTGGGGGGAATTCTATGTACAGAACAGCTCCATGTAGCCATATTGCATTACATTTTACAGAAAATTACAGAGCTGCAGATTGAAAAGGAAAGGTCATTTTTAATAACATTCAATTACAATATGAATGTGCAGCAATTATTTAAGCTATATTATTTTATTTTTTTTATCTGCTATTTTTTTTTTCCCATGAAAGTGGATTTACCCTATAAATTAATCTTTGGAACATGTTACATTTCCCACCTGTTGTTAGGGTAGAACATGTAACATGTTCCGGCATCTGCAGACTCCCTCCCCCCCGAACCCCGACCTGTGACAGTGGGCAGGGTATCCTTTCCCCACACCCACTGTTGAAAGTAGCCCAGCCCACATGGCAACATCATTCATTCGCAGTTTCCTGTGAATAAATGCCTACAAGTACCGTCATCTATTTAGGCTGATGGCTTGTATTTCTCAATGAGCTGTGAGGGTGCTGGTGAGTGTCCTCGTAGTCCATTGATCTTCCTGCTCTCAGGTAACTGCCTGCCCATATGAGGTATGAGCAGACAGCTTTGTTGAGTGTCGCAGGAGCCGGACATTGCACCTGCAAATTGATGATTGCCACTGCAGGCTCCTTAGAAAAAAATATATAAATGCACATTTTTTTACCTGCAAAAAAAAGGTGCATTTATTATTATTTTTTTTTCAAATGGGGAACTTATCCTTTAATCAGTGGCTTTCTTCCTTCATTCTTTCGTTCTTCTCTCCCTCCCTTCCTTCTTTCCTTCTTCTCTCCCTCCTTTCCTTCTTCTCTCCCTCCTTTCCTTCTTCCCTCCCTCCTTTCCTTCTTCCCTCCCTCCTTTCCTTCTTTCCTTCTTCTCTCCCTCCCTTCCTTCTTTCATTCTCCCCCTCTCTTTCTTCTTTCCTTGTTCTCTCCCTTCCTTCCTTCCTTCCTTCCTTCCTTCCTTCCTTCCTTCCTTCCTTCCTTCCTTCCTTCCTTCCTTCCTTCCTTCCTTCCTTCCTTCCTTCCTTCCTTCCTTCCTTCCTTCCTTCCTTCTTTCCTTCTTTCCTTCTCCTCCCCTTCCTTCTTCCCTTCCTTCCTTCCTTCCTTCCTTCCTTCCTTCCTTCCTTCCTTCCTTCCTTCCTTCCTTCCTTCCTTCCTTCCTTCCTTCCTTCCTTCCTTCCTTCCTTCCTTCCTTCCTTCCTTCCTTCTTTCCTTCTCCTTCCCTTTCCTCCTTCTTTTCCTTCCTTCCTTCCTTCCTTCCTTCCTTCCTTCCTTCCTTCCTTCCTTCCTTCCTTCCTTCCTTCCTTCCTTCCTTCCTTCCGTCCTTCCTTCCTTCCTTCCTTCCTTCCTTCCTTCCTTCCTTCCTTCCTTCCTTCTTTCCTTCTCCTCCCCTTCTTTCTTCTCTTCCTCCCTTCCTTCTTTCCTTCTTCAGTCCCTGACTTCCTTCTCTCCTTATTCTTCTCTCCCTCCCTTTCTTCTTTCCTTCTTCTCTCCCTCCCTTTCTTCTTTCCTTCTTCTCTCCCTCCCTTTCTTCTTTCCTTCTTCTCTCCCTCCCTTTCTTCTTTCCTTCTTCTCTCCCTCCCTTTCTTCTTTCCTTCTTCTCTCCCTCCCTTTCTTCTATCCTTCTTCTCTCCCTCCCTTTCTTCTTTCCTTCTTCTCTCCCTCCCTTTCTTCTTTCCTTCTTCTCTCCCTCCCTTTCTTCTTTCCTTCTTCTCTCCCTCCCTTCCTTCTCTCCTTCTTCTCTCCCTCCCTTCCTTCTCTCCTTCTTCTCTCCCTCCCTTCCTTCTTTCCTTCTTCTCTCCCTCCTTTCCTTCTTCTCTCCCCCCTCTTCCTTATTTCTCTTCCTACCTCCCTCCCTTTCTTAACACTTGCTGCAAAAAAAGCCTACAGATTACTTCTCTGCATCTGAAGGCAGTAAAGTATCTGATACAACTTACAATAAATAGCGTGCCAAGCTCCGATACATATAAGATTATTTAAAGCCCAGTTGAACCCTCGTGATTTATTATTGTAATGGATCCAAGCCACACAAAATAAATCTTCTTTTACTGTTTATTTAACTGATAAGTGCTGCAGCAAAGGTTTAAATACTCTGTGCAACAAAAATATGGAAAATTGGACATCTGTTCACTTTCACAAAGCAGCACCCTGATCTCATTTGTGGTCTGATACCTCTCCATGCACTCAGCAAAGAACCAATCAACAACACTCTCACTATCTAAGGAGTGCTGTTGATTAGTGCACCATGTGAGGGCTGTGGTTGGAGTACTGTTTAATGGTGCATGGATCAGGAGGAAGCGTGTCAGACCAGAGGAGAGCAAGGCCACTGCTTTGTGTACGTGATATGTGGTCCAACTTTGCAAAGTGTTGCAGCAAATGGTTGTTTAGCTCATGCTGTAGCACTTACATTTCCTCCTTAGAGGATGGGCAGACCCTAAACGCTGCAGAGAGCAGTGCCACGGGATTGCATGCCCCCCACTCTGCAGCATTCTCCTGGGAGTTCAAGGCAGGGGTCAGAGTTTTCACATTCTGAGCTCACAGAAAGAAGGTTCAATGACATTAGGTGTCAATCAATCTGAAAGACATGCATTACTGGAATGGTGATGGGGAAATTGGCACCAGAGATAACAACATAAAAGTACAAAAGAAGAATATAAAGCAGCATAACACTGGCGATAAGCTGTCTTCATAAGAGAATACAAGACAGTCAATCCACAGCAAAAGTATGATAAAGAATTGTAGGGAAGTAGCAACAAGTTTTCGGGTCAATGAGTAGGGTAAGGAAAAAAAGCAAAACATGAAGTCAAGCATGCCTTTAGGTGATTTACAGATCAAGAAATAAAAACGAATACCTGGTATGGTAATGAGTTTTTTTTTTTTTTGTTCAGCCCTGTGGGCTGAATGAAAGAAACCTGAGGCGCTCGGGAAGAGGTCACTGTACTAATAATGCAATTTTAGTACAGCGATCTCCCCGCTGAGCTATTGTGGGGACCTTTCCCCCACAAGAACACACCAGTCAGAGCTCGCAGCCATTGGCTGCAAGCGCTAATTAGATGTTGATCAGCAGATGTTTTTCTGTCATGCCCCTTCTACAGATGTTCTGCCGGACAGACTGCTGTACCCATTGGCCGAACGTCGGACGGTTTCTGTTGAACCGGCCGATATTGGCTGATATTTGGCCCGTTTGTACCAGACTTTAGCATAGTTGGATCACTGCATCCCTGATGGGGGTTAAAGTGGTTCTTGTACCATAGAAGCATTTGGAAGCTCTGCTCTGGGCAAAGGTGCACAGACTTTCATAATCCTAGCGATATTCAATATCTTCAATGGCTGTGCAATGTTAGAATTTTTTAGAAATATCGCAACTATGTGTCAAATTTTTTTTTCTACAGTCAGTGTTCTCAAAGATGCAACTTAACTGCATAGCTACACAACTTATAGCCTAGGTTCACACATATGCGATGCGGGAACCAGTGCGATTCCAGCGCTGGTTCCTGCATCGCATCTCTCCCGCAGGCAGTCCACTCTGCCCTCTGCGAACCGATGCGGGTGTTAATACAATGTTAATGTCACCCGCATATCAGATCACAGTGCGAAACTTGGATTCAGGCAGGAATCGGATTGCATGGGTGAGAGCACCCATGCAATCCGATTCCAGTGAGAGGAAAAAAAACCCCTGCACCTTTTTTCTGCAAATCCAATGCGAGTTCAACCATACAACTGTATGGCTGAACTCGCATCGCACAGACATTGCATGTGATCAGCAACTGTGGTCACATGCGATGTCTGAGATCTCTATAACGTGAACCTGGACAAGGATAGAAAAGGACACATGTCTATCAAGTTCAACCAAAATACAAAAATAAATTAATCAACTAAAAACACCTTTCAGCCTCAAAACCTGAAACAAACAACTAAACAAGAAGGTAAAAATAAAAAAATAAAACAACTTATAAATCATGGTCCAATTTGCTCTAACAGAAAAAATTCCCTTAGCCCTATAGGTAAACGGATACTCAATGAATCAACAATCTATAGCAGGCTTTGTCAACCATGGTTCCTCCAGAGGTTGATACAGATGACTTGAGGTGAAAGCAGTGTCAGATTAACCTCTCGCCTAAACTGACCACCAATCTAAGGGGTCAAAATAAGTTTTACTGTTTGATTCTTTTCAAATTATTATTTTTATATTTCATGATTATTACTGAAGATATTTTTGTCATATAGATTGTGTAGGGTTAAAGTGGAGTTCCTGCCGAAATATGACTTTTAAGATAAAAATACCCCTAGAATACTCATGCTTCGGGCAATGTAACAAAGGTATGCTGACAGCTATGCCCAGTTTTCTATCTGTGCAGCATTGTCTTCTTACTTTGTGAAGTTTCTGCACAGCGCGGCCATCTCCAGTGTAGGCATCTGAAGCCACAGTGCCCTTCTTCCTGGATTCCGTGCATGTTGGCTACCCAGCATGCACCTGCTGCTCTTGCGCATGTGCAGTGTGGTGCAATTTTGGTCAGCTTGATGGCCCAGCCATGCCAAGCTCACCAAGATTTTCCATAGATGCCAATGTTAAATGTTACTGGAGCCATGCGATGCCAAGCTGGCCAAAAATTTCCATAGACGCCAATGTTAAATGTTACTGGAGCCGTGCAATGCCAAGCTGGCCAAGAATTTCCATAGACGCCGTGCCAAGCTGACCGAGATCTCCCAGGAGCCAATTCAAAACAGGAAATGATGTCTGCGCCACGCCCCCCTAGAGGAAGAGGTGAAATTAGATATAGGCATAAATCAGGTCTGTGAACCGATAAAATCACGGCTGGGCGCGCACTGCGCATGCGCGAGTCGCACTGTGCAATGCCAGTGGCCAAACAATCTTCTGGGACCTGTCACATCTCCCAGAAGATTACTGGCAGGGAGGGGCCACCTACGGGGAGAAGAGGAGTTGCCTAGGCGGCCAAGAGCAGGAAGAAAGAAGTGGGACAGGAAGTCCCACTTTAAACTAAGTACCCACTCCCCCCCCAAAAAATGACATGCCAAATGTGGCATGTCAGGGGGTGAGGAGTGCTTAAAGCGGAAGTTCCACTTTTGGGTGGAACTGCGCTTTAAGACAACTTACACCTACATTAATTTACACAACAATGAATATTTTTAACATTGTTCTGTCATAGGAATGAATTTACATATGTATTTGCCAGTATTACAACTTGCCTTTTATGTCTTTTTATGTTAGGGTTATTGGTGCTTTAATTACTCAAATCTAAACCAAGTCCTTTATTCTGCGAGCAGCCAATCAACTCCCACTTCCATCACGTAAACTGTATTACTCTTCTAGATTATTCATGCAAAGAAAACCCTTAGACAAACAGGGCCTTTTTTAATAGTTAGTTCCATGAGACACTACAGATTTATCATTATTATTGGGAGGGATTTATCAAAGGGTCCTGAGGTGGCAATAATTGATGTTAAAATTTTCAGCACCTCTCTGATGTTTAAGACTATGGTTATTTATGAGATTTTTCCCCAGTATAAAGAGAAGCCTGCAGCAAACAGTACAAGCGACTCATGACTCTGCATACGAAGAGCCAGCAATTAGGCACAAGAGTTGTTTTAACTACAGCGGTTGGCAGATTACTAATTTATGCTTTTAATAGAAGTGATAAGCCTGTGAAATAGATGGCTCGGTTAATTATTTACTAAGGTAACATTTATTTACCATCACAGAAAAGGGTGGGATGATCTACAGTAAGAATATTTATGGAGAGTTTTACAGATACAACTAACGTACAGGGATTATAGTATTTTATTGTCTTGTACAAATAAATCGTTCCGCGTGTTGTGGAAGGTTGTTAACAGGTAGGACAGGATATTAGTTTGGTTTTGGGAAGCATGATCTATTACCATATCAGCAGGTCCTCACAGATCTAAAAAGGGGGAGGACTAAGTTAAAAGCATGCACAAATCGTAAAGAATAAAGCCGAACTCCAGGCAGAAACAATTTAAAATTAAAGGGTAACTGCACTTTTGTGGGGAAAAAAAAAAGCAAATAAAGAAAAAATAATAACGTTTACAATTGTGATACAAGTCATTTTGTAATTGAATGATTTTAAAAAATGACCTTTCCTTAATCTTAAATTTTAATCTGCAGCCGCTGTAATCTTCTATAAATGCAATGCAATATGGCTACCTGGAGTTGTTCTGTACACAGAGTGTGTACTGACCACTCCCCAGAAACATCATTTCCTGCTTGTGTGATTGGCTCACCGATTTCCCCAGAAGTCTGCACTAAGATACAAGTCAGATTTCAGGCATCCCTTGCAACAAAAATGTCATTTTTGGTGAGATATTTCCAATAGGAACACATCTAAAGGGACACAGGCCCAGCAGATTTCCTCATTAGTGCCCTGCAGCTGCCACAGCTAAATGGTAATTATGAAACCCCTCCCATTAGACCCCTTTCACACTGGGGCGCTTTGCAGGCGCTACAGCGCTAAAAATAGTGCCTGTAAAGCGCCTTGAAAGACCCGCTGCTGTCTCTACAATGTGAAAGCCCCGAAGGCTTTCACACTGGAGTGGTGCGCTGGCAGAACGGTAAAAAAAGTCCTGCTAGCAGCATCTTTGGAGTGGTGAAGGAGTGGTGTATACACCGCTCCTTCACCGCTCCTGCCCATTGCAATCAATGGGGCAGCGCGGCTATACCGCCGGCAAAGCGCTGCTGCAGCAGCGCTTTGCGGTGGTTTTAACCCTTTCTCAGCCGCTAGCAGGGGGTAAAACTGCCTCGCTATCGCCCGAATACAGCCGCTAAAACAACGGTAAAGTGGCGCTGAAAATAGCGCCGTGGATTCACAACCACTTTTCCACTATTCCTCAATAGCCACAAAAAAGGATATATCCCTTTTGGAGTACCAAATGTCTTTCAAAACCCATATAATACCTTGTAAAGTAGTAGTGACATCAATATTGTGCTGTAAACAGCCTTTGCAGAGAGCAGAGCTATGGTAGGGACCAAGTAGACCCCACCTACTACAGGCTGCCTACAGAAAACTACAAGATGGGGCAGATACAAGATCAGTGACCTTACACAAGGGGATAGGAAAGCATCAACTGGTCTTTATTACAAGAAGCTCCTCCACAGAGGAAATGATTGCTGGATTGCTGCACAGATCTGGAAGAAATACACAAAGCACACCAAAATACAAGTGAGAATACACATGACAAATGTATTTAGACAATATTTGCTTATACCAAAGTTCAGCCACTCACCAATGGTTGATGAGCTCCTAAATGGTAATAAGTTGCTGGAGTGTGATGTAAATTGTAGTTGTATTCTGCACTAAGCCCTCCATACTATGAATACTTTTAAAATCCCCCTGACGGTATTCCCGAGTGTGGCTCGGGGTGGATTTTCAGTACCAAAAGCGGTAACCCCGAGCCACACTCGGGATCGCATCGCAGGATCCAGGTACATGTTACTTACCTTGTCCCCAGAATCCTGCGATGTCTCCTCGCTCTGTGTGCGAGCCATGTCCTCCGCCGGATGTATCCCAGAGCCGAGCTCCATTCCCTGCGAGCGTTACGACGTACGGGGATGGATAACGGCGCAAAATTCAAAAAGTAAAACACACAGTACATATACAGTACACTGTAATCTTACATTACTGTATCAATTTATTTCACATCCCTTTGTCCCTAGTGCTTTGTCCAGTGCCCTGTATGCACTTTTATATTATAAATACTGTTATTTCTGCCTGGAAACTGGAGATTGTCCATAGCAACCAAAAAGTGTCCCTTTACATCAAAAGTGGTTTTAGACCAGCTAGAAAATAGCGATAATTAGTTAGAATCACTTGCAGAATTGAGTGATAGTGATTTGTTGGGAGATCAGTCATCAAACACTGAAAGTAATGACAGTGACAATTCTGCAACTGAGCAAATTTCAGTGTTTTTGATTTGATTACATTATTGAATCATTTTTATTATTATTATATTATTATTTGTTATAATTATTTATAGTTATTTATTATATTGTTATTTATGATTTTGTTTTTTCAAACTTTATCATACCCGGGATGTCTATTAGACTCTTGTTTGGACAGATTTAAGTGAGCTATTCCTAAGAATTACAGGCCTACAATATAAAACGCCAAATTTCCATGCAAAATAATTGTACCACTTTCAGCATCAAAAATCTGACAAAATCATATCGCCAGGGAGGTTAAAGCATGTGTGACCCCAATAATTAAAATATATTATAGGCTGTAATATTAATGTACTTTCAAAAGTGTTTTTCAGTGTTTTTAAATGCTCAGCTTTCCTTAAAATAACTAATGATCCTGCCATAAATATCCTTGTGCAAACTCTTCCAGTTATACATATGGCAATGTTCTGTCCTGTATTGTTACTCATACCAGCGGTGACTGGTGCTCAACATTTTCGAGGGGGCGCTAAAATTAAAAAAAAAAAAAAATCATCAATTGCAGCCACTGTGCCATCAAACGCTGCCACTGCGCCATCAAATGCTGCCAGTGTGCCCCTCGTATGATGCCAGTATGCCCGCTCACACACCCCCCCAAGCGGATGGAACACGGGATACCCCGCTCACACACCCCCACGCGGATGGATCACGGGACACCCCGCTCACACCCCCATGAGGACCGGTGCTTACCAGGTGTCCTCTTTTCTGGCATCTCCTCTCCAGTCAGCTTCCTGCGCTCTGTCCCACTTCCACCAAAGCGCTGAGCATCCAATATGGAGGCCTGGCGCTTTGGCCAATCAGGAAACAGGTCTCACTGATCTGCCTCCAGATTGGCAGGGAGGTGTGAAAAGAGTGAATATTCATTCGCTGTGGTCACACAATCGGGTGGGATCAGGGCGCACTCTCTGCTCCCCGGGCCCACCCTTTTTTGAAACCTATTGGAGCCTCTGGCTCTAATCAGGTGCTTCAAAAAATACACCCCCTCCTGCCATAGGAGTCCATGCATCCAGCCTCCTGAAAGGGGCCGGGCGCATGAATAGGGAGGCGGCAGCAGGGATAGGTGGTGCGGCGCCCATGCACCCACAATGCACAGGCCAGCCCTGACTCATACTATTCTAATAGACACTATCAGCAACCATGCTGACTTATTTTTCACAAACATGTGCCATCATTGTCACCATCAGTAAACTCACTCTATGAAATGATGTGTAGCCGATGCTGGAACACATGTGGACAGGAAGAGTTTGCAAAGAAACTACAGAAGATCAGCAGTGCTAATATATACAACGGATTCAAAAAGGTAAGAAATGTTAAAATTGTTTAAGATACCAGTAGCAAATGGCATTCAGTTAGTGTTTACATCTACTTTAAAGCTAAACTTTTATTTAGAGTAACTATGAAAAGCACTTTTACTTACCTTACCTTATTCTTTGATCTTTTGTAGCCAGTATTCTCCTCTTCCACCAATGCTCTGTGTTGGGTGCAGGCCCTTGGTGTCCTCAATTACAATGCAGGTCTACTGGTCTTGCCTAGTACGTGCAACCAACAGATGGCAGGTGAAGGAAATGAGGCTTTGGGGGGACTGGTCACACAGCATGGAGGGATCCCATGTGAGCGAGAGATAAGATAAGGAAAAACTAAATTTAAAGGTGCCCTAGACAAAGTGAGCATTTACCCATGCCGGGTGAGAGGAACCCCACTGTCACATAATGACATTACTTTGTTTAGATGTTTAACCCCTTGGAGCCAGCACCTGCCGGCTCTTTAAGGGGTTTAAAATGCCAGGAGGTGAGGCTTATGGTCATGTGACCGCTGTGATTGGCTGTCATGGTGATTACCTGATTAAAAAGCTCACGATCACAAGCGGTGGCAGTGTGCAGGGTGCGTGTTCTTGGCACAGCTCTATTTGCACTAATATGACAAAACAGTGCAGCGCAAAAAGATGATTAAACATAGAGTTCATATATCAGAGGTAGTGAATTACAAAGCCCTGGAAGCAGTAGAGAAGATATTCCATGTGATGGGAAATGTTAGGAGCAACAGCTTCAAGTGATAATCCCTCCACCTTCAAAATAATCGCTTTGCTCACCTCAGATAATGGACCCCTGACCTAACAGGTGGTCACAAACACAAGTCCCACCAAATGGGTAAATAGACACCAGGAACTGGAACTCCAGAAATCCGAGATGGTAAACCCAAGGCAATGAGAAATTAAGCAGATCTAAGTGCCCTCCGTTTAAGTAAAACAGTGTTTTATTGAATAAATGGCTACTCACATAAAACCAGCTGATTCAAGCATTAGAAATATGACATTCAGTCAGGATGGCAGTGGGTGACATCAGACGTAGCTCCTCCCCCCGTACACGTTACGTTCACAAGAACTTCATCAGCAGAGTGGAGCTACATCACTCTGCCTCTCTTATGTAAAATCTGTTGCCATAAGGACACACAACGCCGGAACGCGTCCAGTGAGAAAATGCGAAAAAAACAACAATTGTCGGCACTGCAAGAGACACACATTTAAAAATTGTGTAACAACCCGACCACAAAATCACCCACCTTAATAGGGAATAGGCTCAAAGAGTGATATATATATATATATATATATATATATATATATATATATATATATATATATATATATATATATATATAAAAAATCCACATTAAAAAAATCAAGTCAAAAGCGACAAATAGTGGCCCCTACTGCTCAAATAAATGAAATACATACATGGAATTATATATAGAAAAACCCAATAAAGTATATATAAATCTCACGGACGTCCACACCCACTGCCATCCTGTATCAACTATAGCCATAAACATGAACACTATGATTAAAAATGTATAATAATAAACAATTACCAAAATTTACAAAATTCTCAACATATACATATGAAAAATTATCTATCAGAAATAAAACAATTAAGATCAAAGTCTACGTTTTATCCTTCAGGTGTTAAAACCTTCCAAAAAAATCCAAAATTACTCAGTTTGGTTCAGATGACGTATATAATCCCCCCCCCCAGTGTCTATTGACCTTCTCAATACCCCAGAATCTGAGTCCTCTGGGATCCCTATCATGACACAACCTAAAATGTTTAGAAACACTATGGGACCTGAGTCCCTCTTTGATGTTATTAACATGCCCCCCAATGCGAACACTGAGGGGCCTGGAGGTCCTGCCTATTAATTGGAGCCCACAATTGCACTCCAACATATAGACAACCCCCACAGTACTACATGTAATCAGATCCTTGATCTGGTATTTTTTATGTGTGGAGGAGGATGAAAATTCCTTATGTTTTTTTAAAGTTCCACTTACCTTGTCTGCAAGCCAGGCAACGCCTGCAAGCATAAAAACCAGAAAGAAAAGACATCGTATTTTCTCTAATAATAGGTGGATCAATGACCCCAGGAGAAATCATGTCTATTAATGTAGGGGCTCACCTATAGATAAATTGAGGTTGGATAGGAAGAACTGCGCCTAACACCCTATCTTTCCTAAGAACTTTGCAATGTTTATTCACTATCCTTTCAAACTGTTTGTGCTGAATATTATAGTTCAAGATGATCTTATATTAATGCTTGGTAGATTTTTTTATTTTTAGAATTGGACACTAATTAATTCCTGTCAAGATTACCTATAGAACGGATCTCATTAGCAATCTGATCCTGTTGGAAACCCTTTTGCAAGAATCTTTCTGTCAAAACCTGCGACTTGGATTGATAATCCGATGTACAATTACGTCTCAAGTGAATAAACTGCCCCCTCGGGATGTTACACAACCAAGTTTTGTGATGGCAACTATCAAAAAGGATATATCCATTCCTATCCATTGGCTTAAAATAGTTGCCTATCCTATAATAGACACCTTCCTTAAATATATTCAGATCCAGAACCACCATACGTTGAGGGTCAATGTTCCAAGACAGAGAAATATTTTTGTTAATTACTATTTAACCTAAGCATAAATGCCTCAAGGCTCATCATATCATCATCCCAAATGAAAATGAGATCATCAATATATCTTTTATAGCATACTAGTTGACTAGGTCGGTCACAAAAAACTGTTTCCTCCTCCCATAGTGCCTTGACTAAATTTGCCATACCCCCCATGGCCACACCCATGATCTGGAGGAAGGTACGGGGGGCTACGTCTGACGTGACCTGCTGCCATCCTGACTGAATGTCATATTTCTAATGCTTCAATAAGCTGGCTTTATATGAGTAGCCACTTATTCAATAAAACACTGTTTTACTTAAACGTAGGGCACTTAGATCTGCTTTATTTCTCATTGCCTTGGGTTTACCATCTCTGATTTCTGGAGTTCCAGTTCCTGGTGTCTATTTACCCATTTGGTGGGACTTGCATTTGTGACCACCTGTTAGGTCTGGGGTCTATTATCTGAGGTGAGCGAAGCGATTATTTTGAAGGTGGAGGGATTATCACTTGAAGCTGTTGTTCCTAACATTTTCCATCATGTGGAACATTTTCTCTACTGCTTCCTGGGCTTTGTAGTTCACCACCTATGATATATGGATTCTATGTTTAATCACCTTTTTGTGCTGCACTGCTTTGTTATAGTGTCATTTTACATAAATGTTGTGAATATTTGTTAAGTGTTCAGCTGCATTTTTTAGACACATATCTTTTTGTGCTGATTGCTGATTTTTTATACTATTTGCACTAATGGATGAAAAAGAGGCCTCATATTTGCAAGCACTTTGCGCCAAGAGGTTAACATAAGTTCCTGGCAGGGCTTCAAGAGGAATTCATACAAATGCTACTGTAGCGCACAGACCACCGATGGGTCCCGCTGTTTGCCCCAAATTCTATTCTGTAGTCGGCACAAGCAGCCAGGCACACAGTAACTTCCCAACCTATCTACACAAGAAACAGACAGCAAGTGTCTTTTTTAGATTATTGTTTGACGAACTTGGTTAGGGTGCCTTGAGATACTCAAAATTTAGTACAAATGGATTAGAGGACACTCTCTGAATATGTCTGTCTTTTCAGGGTAAACCCCTCTTGAGGCTCGTGATGAATGAACTACAGCTCAGGGGACTCAATGCAAGACAAACCTGAGCCAGCAAGCCTGGGGCAGTCTCATCAAGAGTTAACAAGAACAGTCTCTAGGATATATTTCAGGCTTGTAGTCACTGTGCCCTGGGTACTTGAATGCTCTCCTACAGTACCAGAGAGCTTCTGTACTGTGTGCCTCCAGATCAGATCCTCTGTAGACTTCCTGCAAATTTTGGACATGAGTTTCCCCTGAGCTGGGACCCCCATGGCCTCCTTTAAACTTCAGCTAAGTGAGCCAGAGGGCCTTCAGCCTTCAGGTTAGGTCTTTTCCCACAGGACAAGGACCCTGCTGTTCCAGGTCCGAACCTATTTATACACACCTCAGACCCCTACTGGTCATTCTTTCTACCAGGAATTGTGTGAGGCTGTATGAATATGCACGTGAGGGTCTGCCTCTTCCAGCCCACTAAATTCTGAAACTTACCAGATTTTAAGGGGAAGCAGTCGAGCCTGCAACTAGCAGAACCCAGAACAGCCAAAAGCAATCAAACTTCGCTCCACTGGCTACAAGTTTGCCTCAAACTGTTAGCAACCTGATTAGGAGGGTGCTACACTAATTAGAGACACACAACATGTTTTTGTGTTCCCGTAGGCAACTATTCTAGCCCTCCCCTACCTGAATCTGAACTCCTTACCTTCAGTCTTGAACAGTTGTACAGGCTCCTCTTGTGTACTGAATTTGCTTATTCTGACTTCATTGCAGACTGTGAGCTTCTCACAGTGTGCAGTAAGAAGGTACAGCAAGTCAGATAGAGCTTGTTTTTTTCCTGGCTGATGGACATCATCTAGCCTTTTCTTCCCCAGTTGTACAATTCCAGGCCCACCCTTTTCATTCATTGGATGTCAGTTCTCTCAATAATGGAGGCTTACCATCACCTAGGACAGTTTGTATGCAAATATATTCTGAGGAGAAAATCCCAATTTTCCAGACCGACATCCACCTATCAAGACAAATTGACCTTTGCATAACTATTAGAGAATACAGCCAACATTTCTAAGGACTGGTAAGCTGCAACATATTTCATTTTTATTCTTGGGTTTAGGTACACTTTAATACTTATATAATCTAAAAAAACAGCAACACATTCTACACTGTGGCTGAATGTTTTGAAGGTGTGTCCATAGAGAGTGAATTTTCATTATGGAATCAAGTTTGCCTAACTGAAACTACTTGCATAGTCTACCTATATTACCTTATAAATACAAAAGGGTATTATTTTGTGGAAACAATGCTAATATTTTAACTTATAACAGTTCAAGATATGATCATTTCAATGTTGAATAAATGTAACAAGAAATCCAATTATAACGTATGCTAATGATCTTTGAAGTCAATAACAATGTTATTCTGTGCTGATGGCTGACTACAGGCAAGCCTGGCGCTTTGTGATACAGACCTTGGGCAGCTCATAAATGAAAGGTTAAACCTGTACCAGAGCCACATCTTATTTTCTATAATGCTCATTTTAGTGTGATGCATTTGATTCTATAGAAACGTAATGTGGTACTGCCATGTAAATCTCTACCAGTGATTATAACTAATAGCTCATAATCACTAGGGCAATCTCATTAAAACATTAATTTAATATTGCTGTCTAAAGCCTTGGTGCCTCAGCTTTAAATATAAATGCAATTCTTAAGAATTGTCAATTGAATTAATGAAAGTTAACTAATTTAAAAACACAAGGTCTAAGGAGTTTGTAGTAATTGTCTAACCCATGGCTTAATCATTAATTGCATTTATGAATTCAGATTCTAGGCACAATATATGCTTACAGGTTGGAGATGATTGACAAGGCCTGTTAATAAAGAAAAATGAAAGATGACTAGGGCTGAATTATAAGATCTCAAGCAAAGGAAGGTTGTGGAAGGTTGTGGAAGATTGACCATCCATCCATTTTTCTGTCTCTAGTTTTTTCTAAAGTTAACCAACTTAAAGTTCAGGAACTTTACATCCTTGCTTAAAGGATCTCCATATACATGACATGAGCTGAGGGAAGAGGATAAATACTTGGAGCAAACTTCTGGACTTTGGTTTGGCAAAGATTTCACACTGAGAGGGCCTTTTTTCAGTCTTTTCCCAGTTGGTGGCATGTGCCAAGGCCCAAGGGATCTAAGCTGTCCTTTAGAAACAGAGAAGTGTTTACCCAGAGGGAGCATTTCCAAAATGAACAGAAATATGGCTACCCAGAGGGGACATGTTCAGAAGAGTCTGCTATGCTGGATAGAGTGCAGGAGAGGTTATGGGAAGCTGCTGACAGATGGACATTGCATGGAAACCTCATTACTTAGCACTTTAGGGAATTGTGACTGTTTACATGGAGTCAGAGGGCCAACTGTTATTGGGAGGTCACTACAAAAATATAAGGTTCAACAACAACAACTGCTCTTAAAGGATCTATTATTATTGGTAGGCTGCTACTAAATTATTAGTGACACCATCAAAATTTCTACTACTGGGAGACTGCTATTTTAGAAATCAGAGCCAACATCAATTTTGCTACTGATCTAAGGTGTGGGATATGTTGTTTTTTGGGGTATGTTGTGTCCCCAACTCTCTCTCCATAAGCTTACTGAGCAAACTATAGAACAAAAAAAAGTGGTGCTCAACTGTTTGTTTTACTCCACAATAAACCAAGGGCAAACCCTGAGATGTAAAATGCTACCCTGCCAAGCTGCTTCTGGGTCATTCTCCACTCATAAGGAGTGCTATACCATTTTTTTTTTACTTTGTTCCTGTAGTGATTATTATCCCCTGAGAAATATAACCTATATATAGAATATAACCTTAACCTGTAACATTCTTGGAGGGGCAGCTTGGATCTCTGTTACTATAAATATAGAAACTATGCACAACTACATCTCCCAAGAACCCATTCTTTTCAAAGGAAGGAGCTTTGTTTTGCTAGAAATTAAATAAATTATTGAGTGAGAAGAGTGGAAGATAAAAGTATAGGCAGAAACCTATAGTCCAGCAGGCAGCACTAAACCTTTGCTTGGATTTAGGGATGAGCTCAAGGTTTGGTGTGAACTTTTGTTTGCTGTGCATGAGTTGGCAAGCTGGACTTTTAGCATGCTCAGCGGGAACCTAACATCATACTACATATAAAGTAGCAGTATTTCTACCAATACCATATGTGACAGCTTAATATCTGTCAATAGTTGCAAAGCAACCAGTGACATCCCTGGCCATGTAAACAAAGAGGAGGGAATAAGGTGGCATTATTACCCAATTATAACCACATGGCCCTATTCTGTCAATGCTATCTCCTGGGAGACCTCTCCCCATTTGTTTACTCTTAGCTGTGGGTTTGGGGAGATGTCATTTGACACAAGTCAGCAACAGGATGGAACGTGTCCATCAATCGGCAGGATTTTTTCTTTTGGTGGGCATCAGGCATCGTTCATGAGTGACTTGGATTTGCACAAATAGACGACGATCATGATATTGGGTGTACATTGTGAAACTTTTTTTTATAAAGGACTTTTTAAATCTGTAAGTGACTAACTTACTGCTTGTTTTTTTTTTTTGGCATGAATGAGTAGCCCTTATTCATTCACATAGAGAAGTGGCATTTTAGTGCCCCCTTATTGGTTGGAGAACCGTTAAATCTACACACTCAGTCCGCACTTCTCTCAGCCTCTGCCGCAGTATTCCTCCCTTCCAGAAGAGTTCACTCACATATTGGGTTCCAATCCTTATAAACCAGACCTATTTATAAGAATACTGCATTGCTTATGAATTGTATATTATGAAAACTGAATTTTTCACTTCTCAATTGTGTTTGTGTGTCTTTAATAAGAACACATTTTTTTTTTAGTATTTTATACTTCTCAACTTTTTTGGCTTTAATAAAAATGCATTGATGTATTTATACTTATAGTTTATACATATAATTTTTAACACGTTTTTATTGTTTTATTTTCTAAATGTCTGGTTGTTTGCACTGATAAAGGGGGAGTGATGAGTCCCCAAAACACACTTACTTTTGCAAAATAAAATCTTTCAAAGGATGGTACAAGCACTCCCATTCTTTCAATGCTTTAGTAAACTCCCCTGAGGGTGTCCAGCTGGACACCATGGTTGCTGGTGAGCAGCCTCTAGGACTCTACGACAACAAACCACCCTTTCCCTCCCCTCCCCTTCTTTCCTTTCCCCCCATTTATCCCCCCTCTCCCCCCCTTTTCCACACCCCCTCTTCCCCTCTTTCCTTCTCTCACCAGCCTGTGTTTCTATCCTTTCCTTTTCCCCCTCTCCCTCCTTCCCCCTTCTTCCATTCCCTCTCTTTCCTTTCACCCCCTTCCCTCCCCGTTTTCCCTTCTCTTTCTCCTTTTCGCCCCCCCTTTTTTCCCTCTCCCCTTTTTCCAATTCCCTAACGCCTCCCCCCCCCTTTTCCCTCCCCTGTCCTCTACTGCCCTTGTTTCCTTTTCTCTCTTTACTCCCTTCTTTTTCCCTCTCCTTCCCTGTCCTTCCCAATTGTTTTGTTATGGTTGAACATTGTCCCCTCATACACTGTCATTATTCAATATAGACATCCGTCCATCTTTGCACATCCTCCTTAGCCTCCATGGGGGAACTTTGGTGGTGCTCTGACTTTGGCTAGGCGTGGGTCCTGGGTAAGTGACATCGCTCTCCTTTTTCACCCTTTTATCTTATTACTTGCTCAATATCTCCTCATATATTGTGATATTGTGATATTTGGTGTTTACTATCCCAATAAATAATTACAGATATTCTCCTCATGAAGCGCTAGAATCCCACAAAACATGTTGAGAACAATGATATCTGTGGCAATCCACCATATCTTGATCCTCCCTAGCAGGGGACATGAATGTTGGTGATGAACATGGATTGTTACCATGCACCTTTTATGATGTATTTGGATATCCTGCTTTTATAATTTCTTGTATTAGGAAAAATTGAATACTTCTTACTAAACCTTGAGTATACACTGTATAAGTTGGTCCTTCAAAAATGTTCCTTTTTTTGGGTGATCAGGTGGGGATCAATCTCCCAGTTCCTTTTTCTCGCTCTAATTGGATGATGGTACACCATACTTAGTCTGTATTTCAGCGCTCCTACACCACAAAATATTCTCTCAGGGTAAGAGTCACACATTTTTCACCTAAGATTGAATTAGAAAACTGTGTGAATCTTAGGTGAAAGTTGTGTAACTCTGTGTTATGTAAAAACATTTATAAATAGATCTCCATGGATCATCTGACTGGTTGAAAAGAACGTGTTCTGGTTGTGTGATAATATTTTTTCCTAACAGTTGTTAAAAAGAAAGGCAATGGCATTTGTACAGTGTTTATTCACTATAGTAATTTACAAATCCTTGTATATAAAACACATCAATTATATGAAAGAAAAAAGCATATAAAATGTTAAAGTCACACAAAAAAAAACCACAATTTTATGCAAAGCAATACAATAAAAACTCAAAATGTTTTCCAAGTAAAATGCACTAAACATTATCTTAAAAGTGTATCTGTGAGCATAATAAACATACAAAACACTTATCATTGGAGGTACTTTTATGTTGCTTGCAATCTCCAGTATGGGAGCCCCCAAACCCACAGCACTGTTTTGAAAACCGCAACCAGTTCCTGTGATTGTGGGAACTTTCTTTACCTCGTTACTGGCCCAGCACTGTAATACACAGCTTTAGGTCCTGCAGGGCTTATGCACACAGGTACAGTGGACAGTACATCCTCAGATACATGCATACAGGGAGGAATAAGTGGCCCTGAACATAGATAGCTTACATCTGTGACTGCCCGGTGCAGAAATTCTTAACAGTGTATGGGCCTTTGCACCCATGTGCATGAGCCCAAATGTACAAATGTAAAAAAAGGTTGAGTTTAAGGATATAGCTGTAAACTAAAAATTCATGAACAGGAATATTATAAAACCATAGCACATAGGCTCCCCTATAGTAGACACAATGAATTAAAACGCAAGTTCACCTTTAGCAACATTTTACAAAAATGCATTTCCAGATGCCCCGAACAATAGATACCAGCCCTTCTCATTTTCAAAAGATGCCCCTACTTGTCACAACATAAGCAGTGAATAATCATAAACAGTGATAAGCAGGTGCCTCTCTGCAGAAACTATGGATGCTACAAGTGTTTAAACTGTGCACATGCCCAGTGCACCCTCTCCTTCTCTAGTTGAAGTGGCTGAGAAGGAGAGAGTGAACTGCACGTGCAGTTTGAAAGGGCTGGAGCGGCAGTTAGGGGGTGCACACTTGTAGCGTCCAGCCCATTCTGCAAATAGCAGGTTGGAGAAACCAGTAGTTCCTATGGCGAGCACCCCCCCCACACACACACACAGCTGCATATGCAATGGCAAAGTAAAGAGTGCCAACAATATGTACTAGTCAAGGGATCTTGAATTGCATAGGAGGCTTTTCGTAAAATGCGACTAAACATGTAGACACTTTAAAGAATATTTTTTTGTGTGTGTTTGTATGCCTTTAACGTCTAATGTATTGCAATATGAATGGAAATAAGTGACATGTTTACTGTACAATTGATTTTATGAGCTGGGGTTGAACACTTTAGCACTGTAACTTTTTTCAAAATTCCAATGAATTATTTACAGCGATTCCTCTTGGCAAACTTCTATCCTGATGGACATTTAGCTGTATATCAAAATGATTGTGACAATATAGTTATCTTAATCTGGAAGTGCATAGTTGTTTTTATATCTGAATGCATGCACTAAATATCCAGACCCAATTAAAGTGAAACTTCATCTAAAAAAGTTAGATATTCATTTTGCAAAGCACTGTGCAAACTGTTGGTGCAAAATAAATCCAGAATACCGTAATATTTTTAAAATAATAATAAAAGATCACATAAAAGATAATAAAAAAAAAACTTGCATTCTACTTATATTTACTATATATTTAAAGAATATGCTTCAAAAGAAGAATGTCAATAATTTGCCAGTGCTATGCCAAGATGGATGATTTGCTGACATCTTCTGCAGAAGATAACACTTTGGAGAGTGTTGATCTCCTGATCTCCTGCTGCTTCAGTGGTTTATCCTGCTGACCTCTATGTTACCACAAGACACAGTAAGCTCCTGCAGAAAAAAAAGATACCTCCTACACCCCTAATCTGTCTTTAAAAGAAAAATGCTTCTAAACTCTGCAACGAGGTACTGTACCCGGATCTGTGGTCACATGACCCTCTGCAGTGCCTTTTCCATTGGTGAGGACTGGTGATTTCTTGCTGCTTTCCACTGGTCTCTTACATTCTCCTGGTCGGTCTTGTTATCTCCCTCCTGGTGAAAAAGCTCTGAGGGGCCCCAGCCATAGGCAGCGCCCACATCACCAGGACACAAGCACTGCAGAGGAGAAGAAAGAAGAATCAAACCAGATCTGTCATGTGACTTGTATTTCAGGTATTTTATTAAAAAAAAAAAAAAAAAAATATATATATATATATATATATATATATATATATATATATATATATATATATATATATATATATATATACATAATATTTATAAATATTATTAAGTATTAATTCATATTAAAAAATATATAAATGTGTGCCTAGCTAGGTGCAGGTAGAGTGGATTTTTTTTTTTAATGGTTGGAGATGAGCTTTAAAGGACAACTGTATCTTTAGTGAAGTTGTCCTTAAATAAAGCCACCCCAACCATAAATGCTGGCAGCCTGGGCTTATACTTAAAGAGGAAGTAAACCCTGTTTTTTTTTTTAAATATTATCAAAGAACTAATTATTTACATGTCTCGCACATTTATATGTATTTAAAAAACGTTTTGCAAGTACCTTTTATTCGTTTTGTAAATTAGGTCATCTTCCGGGATTCGGCAGCGCCATCATTACTCTTGTTTTCTGTCCCTGATGTGGATGTCATTTCCGCCCTTCCTTTGTTCCCTGCCTAAACCTCGTGCAAGCGCGATCGCATGCACAAGGGGGGAACCAGGAAGCTGAGGAGGAAGGCACAGTGCCGTGAATCAAGCGACGGACTGCATACGCGCTGGTGACATCATAAAAGTATGCAGTAAGGATTGTGAGAAGAATGTACAGGTTAGTGCGATTTCACAGGCACCGATCAGTAGCATTTTTAATGTAGCCTACAATGAGATAAAGTTTAATGAGAGAGTTTACAACCACTTTAAAGTGTTACTAAACCCATAATAGTAGAATCAGTCTGTATATACAGTAAAGCATGCTTGTTACACTCACTGTGGAACCTAAGGAGTTAATCCTCTGTATTGTGTAAAAAGGCTGTTTGATCCTGTCTTCTCTGCACCTCCCCTCTTTTCACTGTCCCCTAATAATTTCCTGATAACACAGAGTCTATGGAGTGAGGCTGCACATGCTCAGTTTGGTGTGTATTACTAGAGAGTTTTTTTTTTTTTTTTCTTGGGAAGGTGCATGTGATCAACACAGGGCCAGTTCAGACAGAGGGTCGGGGGTCTTGCAGTCTCATAGGGCAGTCAGAAAACTGCTCCTACAAGCTTAAACCAGTACTTGGCAGGACACTGATAGAAGTCACAAGACTGCTATATACTGCTGATGAGAAAAGGTATTTAGCAGTTTATATTTGCTAAAATAATTGAATTTCCATGTTCTGTGTACTGTGGATGACCAGATATAGTGAATATAGTGAATACAGGGTCTTGGTTTAGTAACACTTTAACTTCAGCCCTCATCCGGCAATATGATTCCTCTTAATTCAGCACATGTGCACAACAACCCATTTATTCTTAAGGGGAGAGCCATATACAAGTTAGGTTGCCCATAGTACCAATAGGGGCTACTTTGCCTGCACAGATTGAATAGGAGCTGGCAGGGTTCATGTCAGCGGTAAGATCGCTGGATCATGGATGAAGGTAAATATAAGCCTAGGCTGTCTGTACTCAGGAGGGTAGGGGGCTTCATCTAATTATCCCCGACTTCCACTCTTCTCATGAGATCTGGGATCCTCATAGTTCCCAGAATCTGGCAGAAAAACTTGTGATGTAAACTTGCCTAGACTCTGGGGGCAGAAGTTAAGTATATTTTTCTAGCTTTCATGGATTTTTTTTTACACTATAATGCCACAATTTGATATGGGGAGGCTTATGCAGCAACTGTACAGTATATGATATATTTTTATTTTATTTTTATTTTTTGCTTTTTTGTTTGCATTGAAAGTGGAGTTAACCTTTAACTCCTTACCAACATTGTAAAATTAAGGTCGGGCGGCAACCCTATTGTTCTGGCAGGACGTCATATGATGTCCTCGCAAGAATGGGCCGCTCTCCAGCGCGATCTGTTACTGGTTGTGTCTACCGGACACAGCGGATGACTGATCAGTGTACCGTCCCGCTGCCATTACCATGAGACCACTGTGACCAATTACAGCAGATCACATTACAGTTGCAAACAATGGATGGTTTCCTTTCATGCTATTCATTGTATACAATTGTGTTGCTATATTTTAAAAAATGTAGTGTTTTTTTTTTTACATACTGTCACCAGTCGGTGTCCCTGGTCATTGCCACACCAGTTATATGATGATACTGTACTGCACTGGTGACGGTATGTAAGAAAGAAAAAAAAAGAGAAAAAAAATAATTTTCTTTCTTCATTTTCCAAAAAATAGGGCCAAAGAAGTACAACTTCAAAAAACGTGCCATGCTTTTTACAAGGGGGTGCTGATAAGTACTGAGCCTCATCCAGAAATAATTTAAACGAGGAAGCTGTAAATTGCAGGGTGTACTGGCAAATTTGTCTATATTCAATGTCATCTACCTATGATTTTAACTTATCTTTCTTTTTCAGGTCCAAAGTGAACATGGCAGAACCTTCAGATAAATTCAATGTGGAAGAGCATAGGACCATAATCAAGTTCCTGTTTCTCCAAAGGAAAGGTGCGAAGGAAATCCATATTGAAATGTCACAAACTTTGGGTGACAGTGGCCCTTCAACAGTTAAACGTTGGGTTGCCAATTTTAAAACTGGGCATTTCGGTGTTGAAAGTGAGAAACCCAATGGAAGGCCTGTTTTTGTCCCTGTGCCTCTTTTTTCCCATGCAAAGTAAAAGCATAATGAGCTAGTATGCATCGCATTATGTGGCATTTACCTGAGAATGTCCTCGCTGGTGGCCGCATCCATCTTTGCCCCTCTTCCTCCTGGGGCCACGGACTCCGGCTCTGTGACTGGCCGGAGTCGCGTGACATCACTCCCGCACAAGCGCGTGGGAGCCATCAGTTATGGCACTTGCTAGTGAAGAAACGTCATGGAGGTTTGTTTCTTCACAGCGCATGCCCCGATGACATTGACTCAAGCATTTATGGTAAATATCTCCTAAACCGTGTAGGTTTAGGAGATATTTACAGTACCTACAGGTAAGCCTTATTATAGGCTTACCTGTAGGTAAAAGTGGTGTAACTAGGTTTACAACCACTTTAACCACTTCAGCCTCGGAAGATTTGGCTGCTGAATGACCGGGCCATTTTTTGTGATTTGGCACTGCGTCGCTTTAACTGACAATTTCGCGGTCGTGCGACATTGCACTCAAACAAAATTGATGTCCTTTTTTTCCCACAAATAGAGCATTCTTTTGGTGGTATTTTATCGCCTCTGCGGTTTTTATTTTTTGCACTATAAACAAAAAAAGAGCGACAATTTTGAAAAAAACACAACATTTTGTACTTTTTGCTCTAATAAATATCCCCATTTTTTTTAAAAAAAAGCTAATTTTTTCTCAGTTTAGGCTGATAAGAATTCTTCTACATATTTTTGGTAAAAAAAATCATAATAAGCGTATATTGATTAGCTTGTGCAAAAGTTATAGCATCTACAAAATAGGGGATAGATTTATAGCATTTTTTTTTTTTTACTAGTAATAGCGGCGATCTGGGATTTTATCATGACTTCTGGCGGCACGTGCGCGCCTGCTATCCCGATCGTGCCGACCTGCTGCAGTAAAATGACGGCGGCTGGTTGCCAAGCAGTTAAAAACAATGCAGTGCCGTATCGCAAAAAATGGCCTGATCAGGAAGGGAGTTAAACCTTCTGGAGCTGAAGTGGTCTCAATATATCCTGAAAAGTAGCAGGTAAGGATCTTGAGTGCTGCACTGTCTTCTTTTATCCTAAATTAGATGAAACACCACTGGATCCATGAAAAATCTATAGACCTGATTGAGTCAAGTCTTCAACTTTATAGATAAGTTAATTCATCTCTTGTAGGGACATCAGACTGCTTCTCAGGGACATGAAGTAAACCAGATTAGGTGTGCTTCTACTAAGCAACCATCATTATAATGGTGTTATATAAAGAAAGTAAGGGAATAATAATTCCCTTTAAATCCTAGCTCTGGTCTGTCCCTACAATCCTCAGTCCCACTCCATTCAGACACATCAGTAAGTTTTACTTGTTATCTATCATCCACAGCAAATAGGATGTACATCAAGAGCTGCTATCCACCATGACACACATCTGAATATATCACTACGATACGTAAAATTGCTGTTTGTAGGGCAAATTGAGATTTGCTATGCAATGTAGGTTGTGGCATGAAATGTACATTTACACACATATATTACACGCGTCCCTGCTTCCACACGGCTCCCGAAGTTTATGGTGTGTATAGAAACATGATGGTTTTAGCCTAGTGTGCTGTAAAATATTCTGTAAATAACTGCGGAACAAGCTGTGTTGTCTTTTTGTTGTCTCACAGCTGGAATATACATTTTTATTACCTCTAAAGTGGCATGGCAAATTAAAATTCATCTGCAATTGCTCAATAAGCACTTTAAATGGGCCTGTGCCAACTGTTAGGTTTTAGGTTGTCATTAATATATTTAGCAGCCGCAGTGTAATATGGTATTAGCAACAGAATGAATTGGTAGGAAATGCGTCAAATTTAGTGCCTTTTAAATGCACCTTAAAACCTTGTCATTAGCCAAAAAAAGAGAAAATAAAGGGAGAGTTGGCAAAATATCACGCGAATACCTGCTAAATAAATATTTTACAAAATAAAAGCTTGCCCATTTTAATAGGGTATTTTAATTTTAATTCTATAAAGCAGAACTTCAGCCAAAAATAGCAATATAAAATTAAAGTAGGGGGGGGAATCATTTCCTCTGTCAAAGACAGTACAGGCAACAAATGCACAGAGAGTGCTGGGCTTTCCAATTAGAAAACCCAGCATTGTCTGGAAACTATTATGGAAGCACCCTGTATTAAATAAAAGGAAAATAAATGTATTTGATTAAAATGTTAAATTTCTAAGGTACAAGTAGAAAGAAACAAAAAAAAAAAGGACTTTATTGGTTTCATTTTTCCACCTATAACCTCAAAAGAAGGAAGTAAGTGCTACAAAGTATAAAAAAAATGCAAAATTGTATTAACATAAACCAAGTTAAAATTGTCATTAAAACAATGTCCAATATTTTATCAGACAGTACATTCCCCATGTGGGTATAAGAATAGTTATAAGTACACTGAAAACTGTAACAACTTACCCATTTGTGAGTATATGATAAAAGAATTCAATAAGCGCAAATACAATCTTAAATACACATGAAGCAGATGAACACTCAGGGCCAAATGATTAAATCCCAGTAAGAAAACATCATATAAAATAGTGCAGAGCTATAAACATACAATTAAACCATGAAGCAAATGAATAAAGTTCATAAAGTTCATATAAAGCAGAACACACAAGCGCCCAAAAAGGGCGTCCAGAAGTGCTTCTATGTACATTTATATTAGACATGTGCAATTTGTTTTGTTCTGAATTCATTTTTTAACGAATTTCGACAAATTCATTAATTAGGACATATCCGAATTAACGAAAATCCGTTTGACAAACTTTTCCGAATATGAATATTTGTATTATATTTTGAATATTTGTAAATTTGAATATTTGAATATTTGTAAATTCTAAAAAAAATTGTAAATTCAGAAATTCTAAAAAAAAATCAGAAATTCGGAAATTCTAAAAAAATTGGAAATTCGGAAACTTGAAAATGTGAAAATCTGAAAAAATAACTAACTAATAATAGCTTAACTATTACTAATTTAATTTAATAGTTAGTAATAGTTAAGCTATTATAAGTTAGTTATTATTTAAGATTTTCAAATTTTTTGGGTTTTATTTATTTATTTTTTTTATTTCAGGTACTTATGTAGCGCCATCAATTTACGCAGCGCTTTACATATACATTGTACATTCACATCAGTCCCTACCCTCAAGGAGCTTACAATCTAAGGTCCCTAACTCACATTCATGCATACTAGGGACAATTTAAACAGGGTCAAATTAACCTACCAGCATGTCTTTGGAGTGTGGGAGGAAACCAGAGTACCCGGAGGAAACCCACGCAGGCAGGGGGAGAACATGCAAACTCCAGGCAGGTAGTGTCATGGTTGGGATTTCGAACCAGCGACCCTTCTTTTTCGAATTTACAAATTGCGTTCATAACGAATGACCCAAAAAACAAAAAAAAAGGAATGAAACTAAAACGAACACATTTTTGGGCAGTGCACGTGTCTAATTCATATGAGTGAATCCGTGCAGAGCCTCCACCACATAATATGCTAGCAGCTCACCTCAACGAGTGGACCCCTGAATGAACAGAAAGGTCAGAAGTGCTTTTCCCATAAGGGTACGTGATGCTGTATCAGTAGATGTAGTTTCCAATGATCAGGGACAATCACTAAGCTCTGCAGACCAGGATGGATCCCTCGCTCTTTAATCTTCTGAGTGTAATGGACGGGAACTCTGGTTCATAGAGTTCCTTAGGTTATCTCTGTGTACCTTAAAGAAAGTTGTGGCCACAGGCAAATCTGCCAGCCTTAGTGTGCCCTTGTGGGGCCACAGCTACCCTGTGGACCATTACATACATTTAACATGGCATGCAAGAACTGCTGTGTTCATATAAAGCGTCCTCAAAAGGTGGTTTCCAAGAGCAGAATAGCAGAGCTTCTATTGGCTGACCTCATAATTGCACCTTACAGCTATCATGGAATAACCAAGTAATGTATGAAATGAACAGGACCAGTATAAGAATCCTGACCCGCTAGCAATAAGATTTCTTTTTCTCCATAAAGTTTTTTTTAATTTAATAGCAGAAAGGATCGACCATTATAAGTGAAACAAGCAATGTCTGCTTGCTGTTAATGCAGCTTGACAAATTCAATTTAAATCAAAATAAGAAGTTTACCGATGTTAGGATTTAATTATGTTGAGTAGATCAACCTAATGAGTTGCAATAAATTTAAATACATAAAGTCGTGTCAAGCAAATCTAGAGATTTGCGGTAACTGGCGGCCGGTCAGTGGACAGTTTGCCAATAAAATTCTTTAAGTGGTCTGTTCACATTTAGAGCAATGATGTTTATTTATGTTTGCTATTTGTCACACCTGTAAAACAGTGTATGATTTATGGAAGGTACACGAGGGAAAACTTTATTCAATTACAGCAAGTAGCAGCAAAATGTGTTGACCTATAAATATCACAAAACCTGAGTGATCCAAAAGAGTTGAGGGGCCCATCCATAAATTTATACTGCCACAACCAGTGCTAAATACTTCCACCAGATGAGACACCAACCGGCTTCTTACCTGGTAGTTCCATTGGATGACTTGGTACAAGCACTGAAAGCTGTCCTATTGCTGCAGGTCAACCAAATGAAGCAGCAGACACTTAAAGTGGACCATTCAGTAACTTTACATATCTGCATGAATATATTCCAGAGGTGCCATAATATATAGGAACATTTTAATTTTTATAAACACTATACCTGTTATTAAAAGGCAGTCCTTAGCCTGAAAGAGGATCACTCAACTGCAGACAGTAGGAAGCATTTCCTTAGTTTCCTCTCCACTAGTGATCAGACTGTAACATTGTAATGCCGCGTACACACGATCGCACATTCCGACAACAAAATCCATGTTTTTTTCCGACGGATGTTGGCTTAAACTTGTCTTGCATACAAACGGTCACACAAATCTTGTTGGAAATTCCCAATGTCAAGAACGCGGTGACATACAACGAGCCGAGAAAATTGAAGTTCGATAGCCAGTGCGGCTCTTCTGCTTTTTTTTGTGCGTCGGAATTGTGTACACATGATCTGAATTTCCGACAACAGATTGTTGTCAGAAAATTTGAGATCCAGATCTCAAATTTTGTCGGAAATTCCGATGGAAAATTTCCGGAGCCTTCACACGGTCGGAATTTCCAACATCTAGCTCCCATCGAACATTTGTTGTTGGAAATTCCGACCGTGTATACACTGCATAACTGTATAACGGGCAGCAGCTTCAACTGGGTGCTGATCTACATCCTGCATTTGTGAACACAGACAGCAGGATATACATGGTGTATCAACTCAGCCATTTCAGTCCATGAAGAAGACACTAACCCTAGACAGTGCTTGAAGAAACTCTGCACTATCCTTCTGAAGAGAATAGCAGAATATGAGTTCAAAGCAAATACTATGGGTTTTGGGTTCCCGGTCCTGGCAAATTTTTGTGCAGATTTGCCCAGGAGAATTTTTTTAAAACCATGGTTTACCCCCTTGCCTTTAACTGCTTCAGCCCCAGAAGATTTTAGCCCCTTCCTGACCAGAGCACTTTTTGCGATTCGGCACTGTGTCGTTTTAACTGACAATTGCACGGTCGTGCGATGTTGCACCCAAACAAAATTGACGTCCTTTTTTTCCCACAAATAGATCTTTCTTTTGATGGTATTTGATCACCTCTGCGTTTTTTATTTTTTGCACTATAAACAAAAAAACCCACCAATTTTGAAAAAAACACAATGGGGGTTATTTACGAAAGGCAAATCCACTTTGCGCTACAAGTGTAAACTACAAGTGCAAAGTTCATTTGAAATTGCACTGGAAGTGCACTTGGAAGTGCAGTCACTGTAGATCCGAGGGGGACATGCAAGGAAAATAAAAAACAACATTTTAGCTTGCACATGATTGGATGATAAAATCAGCAGAGCTTCCCCTCATTTCAGATCTTCCTCTCAGATTTACAGCGACTGTACTTCCAAGTGCACTTTCAGTGCAATTTCAAGAGCACTTTGCACTTGCAGTTTGCACTTGTAGTGCAAAGTGGATTTGCCTTTCGTAAATAACCCCCAATATGTTTTGCGTTTTGCTATGATAAATTGCCCCCAAAAATATATATAAAAAAAATATTTTTTTACCTCAGTTTAGGCTGATATGTATTCTTCTACATATTTTTGTTAAAAAAATCCCAATAAGCGTATATTGATTGGTTTGCACGAACATTATAGTGTCTACAAAATAGGGTATAGTTTTATGGCATTTTTATTATTAATTTTATTTTTACTAGTAATGGCAGCGATCTGAGATCTGCAACATTATGGCGGACATATCGGACAATTTTGACACATTTTTGGGACCACTGGCATTTATACAGCGATAAGTGTTATAAAAATGCATTGATTACTGTATAAATGTCACTGCCAAGGGAAGGGGTTCAAACTAGGGGGCGATTAAGGGGTTAATTGTGTTCCCTAGTGTGTTCTAACTGAAGGGGGAGGGGACTGTGTAGGGGAGATGACAAATCGCTGTTCATACTCTGAATGAACAGACAATCTGTCTTTTCTCCCCTCAGAGAACCGGAAACTGTGCGTTTAAACACACAGATCCCGGTTCTCGGTGTGCCCCAAGCGATCGCGGGAGCCCGGCGGTGATCGCGACCTCCGGGCACTCACATCGGCTCCGTGGGCGAGCAGCGGGCGCGCGCCCCTAGTGGCCGAATATGGAAGCAAAGTAACATGATGGCGATTCGCGCAGCTGAGCCATGTTGCCGCAGTACAACCGCGGCGGCTGGTCGGCAAGCGGTTAAACTATGGCCAATAAAGGTTCTTTTGAATAAGCTAACCCCCTCACTATAAAAGGGAGGGGTTATAAAGCAGCCAAAGTCAGTGAATTGAAAGATGTTGTAAGGAAAGGATAGAAAAAAATGACAAACTGCATATGGAGAAATTTTGGTAAATTATCAAACTGGACTTTAATTCTGATTGCCAGCTCTATGGGCAGTCTTTATGGGCTGTTTTTTTTTTTTTGCTCGTATTACTGTCTTTCACTTTATTTTGTGATTAACTTGAGATTAGTGGTGGTCCCATGTAAAGTAAACTTTTTTTTGCCATAAAATGTCCATTTAGAGAAAAAGGGGCTTTTATTTCAGGGGTGGTATTTTGGGGTTTTCGTTTAATTTTGGGATTGTATATTGATAGTGCCTTTATTTTTTGTGAACTTTTTCTATTTGTTTTGTGAGTTTCAATTTTTGATTGAGAGAGTTAAGTTCCACTTTAAAAGATTTGTGTTTTTTTCAATGCTTCCCTCAAACCCACAAGAAAAAAAAACTCAACCCAAATTTTGGTACAGAAGGGGAAAATGTATGTAGGCGAGAAGGAGTTCTATACCACCTAGTTTTAATTTTATAGGAACTTTACTGGATGGCCACACCTCTAAGAGAATATTCGTGGATGGAATACCAGTCATCATCTGAAAGAGTGACCTGTAGGTCTCTTTCCCATGCTAAATGAGCCAAATCTAGGGTGTCAGAGGGTTACCAAACAGTAAAGAATATATGGAAGACATCAAATGTCCCTAATGCGTTTTCCACAGACAAAGAGATTCTAACGCCGTAAAGCGTCTAGCCCATGTCAATTCTGGGACTGAAGGGGTAAAATTTGTTGCCCATATGTCCAGAAAAGGAAAGACCCCATGGAAGATGACGAAAGTAGACTATAATACTGAGAAATCTTCCCTTGGTAGGCCAGTACCTCTCTATAAGGCCATACTTGAGTTAGGAAGTTTTCTGCTAAGCCCAGGAAAAATAGCAGGGTTCCACCATACCGGAGACAAGGGTCCTGGGACTGATGAAAAGGCAGAAGATTTCTTCGTCTTCCTAGCACCATCTTTTTACTCTATGGATCCTGTGCTATCAGAAAATGTATGGTCTGGGGGGGAATTTTACAAACTTTCAAAATGTGCATGTAGATGTACCAGCAGACACTACACTAACAAATTGAAGCCAAACTGCAGCTCACACTGCCGTTACACAAACAGTTACAGCAACAGTTTTTTCCTTTTAGCCACATGCCGACCAGCGCACGACGATATACGTCGACACAATATCAAGGCTGGGCAAATGGGCGTACAGGTACGTCCCCTTTAAGAAGCGGCATTGTGGGCGCGGTCATGTCACAGAGCGGAAGAACGGGGAGATGCCTTTGTAAACAAGGCATTTCCCTGTTCTGCCTTGTGACATGAAAGAGAACACTGCTCTCTGTCATCAAGAGCAGTGATCACTGTCATGTGAGTTGACGCCCCTCCCCCCACAGTTAGAATCACTCCCTAGGACACACTTAACCCCTTCATCACCCCCCTAGTGTTTAACTCCTTCCCTGCCGGTGTCATTTACACAGTAATCAGCGCATTTTTATAGTACTGATCGCTGTATAAATGACAATGGTCCCAAAATAGTGTCAAAATTGTCCAATGTGTCCGCCATAATTCTGCAGTCACAATAAAAATCGCAGATCGCCGCCATTACTAATAAAAAAATTTATAATAAAAATGCCATAAATCTATCCCCTATTTTGTAGACGCTATAACTTTTGCGCAAACCAATCAATATACGCTTATTGTGATTTTTTTTACCAAAAATATGTAGAAGAATACATATCGCCCTAAACTAAGGAAAAAAAAAATTTTTTTATATATTTTTGGGGGATATTTATTATAGCAAAAAGTAAAAAATATTGCTTTGTCACTCTTTTTTGTTTGTAGCGCAAAAAATAACAAACGCTGAGGTAATTAAATACCACCAAAAGAAAGCTCTATTTGTGGGGAAAAAAGGCCATCAATTTTGTTTGGGTGCAAGGTTGTATGACTGCGCAATTGTCAGTTAAAGCGACGCAGTGCTGAATCGCAAAAAGTGCTCTGGTCAGGAAGGGGGTAAATTCTTCCGGGGCTGAAGTGGTTAAGATAAAGGTTTAACATAAATAAATACAATCTGATCAATGTAAGCACCCCTGTCAGTGTTAAATGGTTTCTCAATACTCTAAATGCTACATTTGCAGGAGAGCTTGTTCTGCTGAAAACAACATACACTACATTGTCAAAAGTATTGGGACGCCTGCCTATACACACACATGAACTTTAATAGCATCCTAGTCTTGGTCTGTAGGGTTCAATATTGAGTTGGCCCACCCTCTTTTGGAAGGCTGCCCACCTTGACCTTACTTTGTGTACTGGGGAGCAGTCATGTTGGAACAGGAACGGGCCATCCCCAAACTTTTCCCACAAAGTTGTGAATATGAAATTGTAAAAAATGTTTAGGTATGCTGATGCCTTAAGAGTTCCCTTCACTGGAACTAAGGAGCCAAGCCCAACCCCTGAAAAACAACCCCACACCATAATCCCTCCTCCACTAAATGATTTTGACCAGTACACAAAGCAAGGTCCATAAAGACATGGATGAGCGAGTTTGGGGTGGATGAACTTGACTGGCCTAACCCCAACCTGATAGAACACCTTTAGGATGAATTAGAGCAGTTTTTAGAACCCAAAAGTGTTCTATCAGATTGGGGTCAGGACTCTGTGCAGGCCAGTCAAGTTCCTCCACCCCAAACTCATTTATTCATGTCTTTATGGACCTTGCTTTGTGCACTGGTCCAAATCATTTAATGGAGGGGGATTATGGTGTGGGGTTGTTTTTTAGGGGTTGGGGTTGGCCCCTTATTTCCAGTGAAGAGAACTCTTTAGGCTTCAGCATACCAAGACATTTTGGACAATTTCATGCTCCCAACTTGTGGGAACAGTTTGGGGATGGCCCCTTCCTGTTCAAACATGACTGCGCACCAGTGCACAAAGCAAGGTCCATAAAGATATGAATGAGGGGGTTTGGGGTGGAGCAACTTGACTGTCCTGCACAGTCCTGACCTCTAGCCAATGGAACACCTTTGGGATGAATTAGAGTGGAGACTGCGGGCCAGGCCTTCTTGTCCAACATCAGTGCCTGACCTCACAAATGCGCTTCTGGAAGAATGGTCAAACATTCCCATAGACACACTCCTAAACCTTTTGGACAACCTTCCCAGAAGAGTTGAAGCTGTTATAGCTGCAAAGGGTGGACCAACTCAACATGGAACCCTACAGACTAATGCCCCGTACACACGATAGGATTTTCCAATGGAAAATGTGTGATAGGACCTTGTTGTCGGAAATTCCGACCGTGTGTAGGCTCCATCACACATTTTCCATAGGAATTTCCAACACACAAAGTTTGAGACCTTGCTATAAAATTTTCCAACAACAAAATCCATTGTCGGAAATTCCGATTGTGTGTACACAAATCCGGCACACAAAGTGCCACGCATGCTCAGAATAAATTAAGAAACGAAAGCTATTGGCTACTGCCCCGTTTATAGTCCTGTTGTACGTGTTTTACGTCACCACGTTCAGAACGATCGGATTTTCCGACAACTTTGTGTGACCGTGTGTATGCAAGACAAGTTTGAGCCAACATCCGTCGAAAAAAATCCTAGGATTTTGTTGTCGGAATGTCCGATCAATGTCCGACCGTGTGTACGGGGCATAAGACTGAGATGCCAATAAAGTTCAAATGTGTGTAAAGGCAGGCGTCCCAATACTTTTGGTAATATAGTGTATTTGCATTTATGGTCCATAATGAGTACCTGTCAAAGGCCTGTGGTTTATATTTTGCATTGGAAACTTGCGATAAAAAATATATTCCAATGACATATAAGTTGCAAATGAATAAATATTATTTTTGTCATATTATTTTCAAAAAATAATTGAAGTATGCCAAGGCCAGGGGTATAGATATCAAATTGCCGTTAGTGTCCGTATAGCTTATGCCTCGGACTGCATTATAGAAACATCTTTCATATAAACACCTTAGGCAGTGCTTTCAGGGTGTTATGGGAAAATGTGTTTCATTACAGGGGTTCATTACTAAACTACACATCTGGGATTTTTACATTTGCTGTTGCCCTCTGTGTTAGTATATGCTTCAAGATAAAATGAACTGTACAAAGTCTATAGTGAAAACAGGTATTTGACAGATGAGATAAGTGAGAGCTGCTGGAGGCGGTTTTATGCTGGGAAATGTACTTTTCAGAGGAATCATACAGGATTTAAGACTGACGGAATAATAAATATCAAACATAGATTTGATAACTGCTAATAGTCATGTTATCACCTTACTCCTAATATATCTTGCAAAATATGTTGGGTCACATATGAAGCAACATAAAAGTTCCCATCCTTAAAGCTGAATTCTAGGTAACCAATACATATACTGTATATATAACAAAAATCGAATTAAAAATGTAATGTATTTAAGTTTGTCTAGTATAAATACTGCCATGTATTTTTATTAGCTCCCGGTTCACACCAGAATCTGCGTTCCTGTGCAATTACTGCACATCACACTGCGGTGCAATTTTGTAGCCCAATATTTTGAATGGGCTGCAAATTGCACCGGAATGCACAAAATAGTGCAGGCACTACTTAAAAAAAAAGGGGTCTGCACCAAATCACATAGTACTGCATTGCCATCAGATCTAGCCTGTTCAATGTGGGGGGTGCAGTAAAAAATGTCAGGGGGGGGCAGAGGATGGAAGGTCAGCAGGGCAGTGTAAAGGGGGTCAGCAGGGCAGAGGATAGGGTCAGCAGTTTGTAGGGCATTGTACAGATGTCAGTAGGAAGGAGGACAGGGGTCAGCAAGCCAGTGTAAGGGCTCAGTAGGGCATAGGACAAGGGTCAGTAGTAAGTGATGCACAGTTCAAAGGAGATTGGAGATTAGACATGTTCACTGCCGAAAAATTCATTCGTTTTGGTTTCTTTTCTTTTCTTTTTTTTTTTTGGGTCATTCGTTACGATCGCAATTCATAAATTCGTAAATTCATAATTTCAAAAATCCGAAAATAAGGAAGAAAATCCGAAAATTCGAAAGAATAACTAACTAACTTATAACGACTAACTATTAAATTATAGATATTTGAATTTCATTTCAAATTTGGCTGTTAGTAAACGTAACGAATACCAATTTATCCGAAGTTACTAATTGTCCGAAATAATGAATGCCGCATCTAAACAAATGGAATGGAACTAATTAATAATAAATAATAATAATAAAAAAAGTTTTTATTATTATTGTTATTTATTATTATTAATTTGCTAGGTTCCATTTATTTAGATATGGCATTCATTATTTTGGATAATTCGTAACTTCGGATAAATTCGTATTCGTTACGTTCAATAACAGCCAAATTTGAAAGGAAACGCCAATACCTATAATATAATCGTTAGTAATAGTTAAGTTATTATTAATTAGTTATTTTTTCAGATTTTCAAAATTTAGAATTTGCAAATTACGAATTTCCAAACTTACTGAATTTCCAAATGTACAAATATTCTGAAAAATATGTTAAACGGGTTTTCGCTTATTCGGATATTTCCGAATTAACAAATTTGTCTAAATTCGTTAAAAAACTAATTCGGAACGAAACGAACTGCACATGTCTATTGGAGATCTCCTTTCTGCAAATCTGTAAACAGAAATAAGATAAGATAAGATACTTTATTGTCATTGCAACAAGTCACAATGAAATTACTTCATAAAACTACTCACATTTAAAAAAAATATGTATAATAATCAATAATCAACTGTAAATATTGCACACAAAATTTGTCCTGTACCCCCTCCTCCCTAAAAGGGACAGTAAGAACAGTGTCACAGTAGGTGCCTAGTCACCATTTCTGACTATCTTCCTTTCCCTATAACGTCGTTTACCGAACTTGATTGCTCTTAAGAAAAAGCTAACCCTAAAGTGATTTGTCCTCACCCTGATATTTCTGAAGTGTCTGCCAGATAGCAGTAGTTCAAAAAGATAATGTCCTTATTCCCTCGTCTTCTGTCTCTCCTTTCTTTCTCTTCTTAACTTTACTTACCCCTGATGCTTGGGGGCTTCTTTCTGTCCTGTTCTCCCCAATAGTTGCCCAAAATGAACTGTTTTTGTACAGTACCATAGGTATAAGTTGTCAGTGTTGGGCAGTGTTGTCTCCCAGCCTAGGACAACGCTTGATCCCAGAGGGGGTGTCTGGCTGGGTTTGGAAATACTCTGACTTTCTGGTTAACATTGTTAGGATATTGATTAATCTAGCGCAATAGTGACCTCTTTTGGCCTATGTAACTATATAAGTATCCTGTCATTTTATGTTTTTTTTGTTTTTCAGTGGGTACTATTGCTCTTTCACCTTTATGTACCTTTTCATATTGAGAAATTCTAATAAAAATCTATTGAAAGCAAAAAGATGATGTCCAGGATGGGACAAGTCGCTCACTATCCTTTCAGCTCTCCTAAAACAGCGGGACTGATAAATTTTGTCTACAGAATCAAACTTATAGCCCACTACTCTCTGCGCAATATTTACAATTCTCTGAAGAGCAGCCTTTTATGCTATAGTACAGTTCGAATACCAGGCCAGAATGCACTCTCAATAGAAGATTGGTAAAAGGACTGTAAGATATTTTTATCTAGACTCTGTTTCCTAAATAGTCACAAAAATAGAGTTGCTGACACTTTTTAGTAAAAGCTCTTACATTGATATGGATACCTAAGAGTTTAAAAACAGGGACTCGCTCTACCAATTCTTCTTTTGGTGCCAAAACAGTTTTTTCTACAGTAGTATCACTTCCTTAGTCTTTATTGTATTTAAGAACAGGTTGTTATCCTCACACCACTGTGCCATTCTTCCAAACTCCTTCCTGTAATACTTCAAGTCCCCACCCTTCATCTGACCAACTATGGTAGTGTCGTCCACAAATTTGATGACGCTATTTGTTGGAAAATAAGGAGCACACTCATGCGTATATAACAAATAGAGAAGAGGACTCGATACACAAACCTGTGGCACATCTGTGCTAATAATGCATTGATCAATCTGACCACTTGCGGGTGATTCTGCAGGAAATCCGAGTAGTAGTCAGAGTCTGGATACTGAGGAAACGCTTGCCCCAACTACGGTGACCTGAGGTGTGCCATGGTTGTGTGGAAAAGTATGCTAAAAAGAGGGTATACCCTGCGTATGAAATATGAAGTATAAGGGGTATGGGTGGGAGGGAACCCAGAAACGCTAGCCGACAAATGTGTAAGGAATCTTACAGTTGTTGAACTGAAGTGGAGAGAGTATTTAAAATTGCTTGAATCTGAGCAAAGACACATGCTCTGCACTAGTGGATGGCTGTGGCTGGGACGGGCTTGGAAATAGTAGTCTAAACGACTCCGCTTTCCTAGCCGTGGCCGAGAAAGGAATGCGCCTACGTTGGAGCTCTGCTATGAACTTCGGTATAGTCCAGTTCCTCATGGCTGGGGTGCTGCCGTGCTCTGAACCCCTAACTGGAGTAGGAGGGCTCCAGGCAATTAAAAACGAACACTCAGAGCTTGGTACCTACAGACCATGGTAAGCAGAAAATAGGAATGTAAGGTGCCGTGCAACGCATGACGTATGGTATACAGACGAGAAGGCTGTAAAATTACAATCATTAAAAACGAAACCTCAGCCCGTACAGATCCGTAGACGTGACAGATCCTGATATGTGATGTAACTAGCCATGACCCATGAACGAAAGACACACCAAACACACCTTGCTGTCCCTGAACGTAAACATAGAATCCAACAATCCAACTGTAACAACATTGTGATGTATGCACTGAATAATTAGATGGACGAACAAACAGGAAATTAAAACGTGACATTCGTGCGACAAACCAATAAGAAACCATCTGAACAAAGTGCAACATGTGTGCAGTGGTGGAAAAAAGAAAAGGTGTGAACCTGCGGCAGAGAAATTAAAAACTAAACAGACCATGAGACCCCCCCTTTTTTTTTCAAAGGTGGACTATGTGGAACCAGTCTGCACATGCCCTGGCCCGCCTGTGAACGTGAACTGTGATACTAATGTAGGATGAAGTAGCAGCCCAAGTGAGGGGCTGGACGTGGCCACCCAGCTGTGAAACTACAAGACTCAGCAAGTCGCATGAGTGATGCCAGTGAGGTTCCCAGTGCCAAAGCCCCTGGTGCTATGGCTGGAGAGAGCTGAGCCCTGAACTACCACCATGGACTGGCTCAGTGATTCACCATGCACATGGGAGTCAGTGACCTGGTAAAACCTCAATAGTGAATGGTGCAGCAGAGCCTGAAGGAACAACCTACAGTGACCCCTTGAATCACTGAGCCCATGACCCCCTGATGGTATAGCACCCGCATGCCTCTCCCCCCCCCACACCTGGCCCCGCATACACCTTTTCCCAGAATGCTGCGTTGCTAATGTCACACCCACGGTAGGTACCCGTCCAATGCCCTGCTTCCTCTTACAAACCCAGGTTAGCCAATGGTCAGCCTTCTAACTTGTCCACGAACAAAGAGACCCAGGAAAATTTAGCTTCAGCATTTTAGAAACTAATAGCTCTGGAAATACAGTATTAAATGCAGAGCTGTAATCAATGAACAGCATCCTTATATAGTTGCCAGGGGACTCCAAATGACTTAGGGCCTCATGCAATGCAAGGGCAATGGCATCCTCTGTGCTTTTGTTTGCCTTATATGCAAACTGATGAGGATTGAGATTGTCTGGAAAAGCTGTTTTAATACGCTTCAACATCAATCTCTCAAAGCATTTCATTACTACCGAGGTTAATGCTGATGCATTTACCTACTGTACCATTATCTACACAGGTTTTTATATAACTCAACACTGCATCAGTATACTCATTTAAAGATGCATTTGTTTGCTTTCTTTTACAAGAAAAAGGAGAATGGAGCTGCTGAAATCTTAGGGGGCCGTTAACAATGTATTGGCACCTGGCACCCGCAGTAGATCACATTTCGCATTTCAAATGCAGTGCTGGAAATACACGCACCTATCCCTTACAGCATTCTGGTTTGAACCAGCCCATAATTACCTGCATAACAGAATTCCATTTTGGGAGGCAGGTCCAGCACAAGAGGAAAGAGAATTGTAATGACTTCATCAGTGTGATGATGCTCCTTGATTGTCTGTAACCAAGCCATATTGCTAAACCACAAAATTTAGGCCCCAAACCTAGCTGTGCTATTTGGAAGAGGAGGCAACATCCCAAAACTGGCTTTAAGAATTAAAAATCTTTTAGTTGGGTAAAACAATTCATATATTTTGATATATATGTCAAAAGTATTGGGACAACTCCTTTTGCACGCAAAACTACCTCCCCATGCTAAAGTAATTATACAGAAAGAAGTGGGAATGGAAGTTTTGAGGTGCAAAATTAGTCTAATTAACACATAATCAAAAATTTACAGAATTTTATTGTATGAATATTAAAAATGTTAAAAACAACATATGAAAAATTCATACAATCATGGTACAAAGGATTTGCGGCTCTACATGTTTCGCCATCAACATGGCGCAGGGATGGGGGGTATTTAAACACCCCAAAGGTGGCGGTGATGCTGCTGGTGTCCCAATACTTTTGACAATATAGTATATACTGTATATTTGTACACATATTTGTACATGTTAGTGTTGATATGTTGAGGGATCTCTCTATTATGTTTTCACACATTCTAATTGAATACGGGGACGTGTCCTATCCACGGAGCTGCATGGCAGCCTGAGAAGGGAGCTCCGACAAACCTTAGCCTCTCTCAGCAACCCCGAGCAATGCCTTCCGACCAGGCAGCCGCCGCTACCTCGAGTAACAACACCCTAAGCGAAAGAGGGACCACTCGGAGGGAAACCCACGGCCATGCAGCCCCATAAAGGAACATACTTCTTCCCCTGGCTAACTGAGGAGAAGATCCTAGATGGGGCCAGCACACAGAATGTGGCAGACACATAGGAGGACCCAGAGCTCGCTGAGGACATCACAGACCTGAGACCTCCAGTCTCGCCAGAAAGACCCTCACAAGCAACCAGCCTTCTCACCACTGCAATTGCTATACTCCAAGACACATTCTAATTAAATCCTATGTGACAAATGTTTGAATCTTGGATGAACATACTGTTGAACAGCACTGTTGGAAAACTTTTGTTGATCAGTGGCAGCAGCCAATTGTCCTGATGTAAGAATGCAGTAGCATAATGGGGTGCATTTCACAATCCAACTCGCATGTGAGGATAGGGAAATCTGTTCTTCTGGCTGGTTGTCTTTTGGCTGATCAAGAAAAAAAAAACATCTATGGCCAGCCTAAAACCCCTGATATGTCTCACTGAAGCAATTTTCCTTCCTGTCTCAAAGATGCAACAAGAAGTGAGAGGAGATTTCTACAAAGTAATATGTATTTCCTTCTTAGACAGTTGTTCCCAATGGAAGACTTCCCCTTACCTCTTGATCTAGTGACAACTGCAAAAATCTTGGATTTCTGTTTTGGTGATAATGGTTACCACCAGGACAAATAGAGAGGCTGAATCTACCCAGCAGGAAAAGATATAACAACAACAAAAACATATGTAAACATATAAAATAAGAATGCATATAAAACATAGAAAATAGCATCATAAAATAATTTAAGATATAAACTGCAACAAATATGTAAGACAGGGTTTATCAACCAGGGTTCCATGGAACTCTAGGGTTCCTCCAGAAGTTGCTAGGGGTTCCTCAAGAAATGAGCAATTTCTGCCTCTCAGGTAAGTTCCTACTGAAACCATTGATATTTTTAGCTATCTGTAGATGGGGAAATTCTTTCCAATGACCACAAGCATAAGAAGCATTCTTCTCACTGTCCATGACACTAATGTATCATGAGTTGTAGATATAGTAATTTTTAGCAGGGGTTCCCTTAGACCGGAAAGATATTTCAAGGGTTCCTCAGTGTTAAAAAGGTTGAGAAAGGCTGTTGTAAAACATAAAACACTTTCTCTTAATCCACACGAGAACTCTTCGAATCCTTCAGGTGCATCCCATGAAATGGCATGAAATAGCAACCAACAGGCCAAGTGTCTCCCTGTCCATGGAGACTAAGTCCCACCCCTTTCATTCTACTGTCAAATAGCCAAACTTTAATGCCAATATAGGCAACAGGAATTTAACAGCTGAATGGAAACACATGCAACTTAGTTTTAGGAGGGGGCAAGGTGTAGTCTCAACTTTTCCAAATGTCGAGGCCCAATCTACAGCCTGGATCTACCAAGTGGGATTGCAGGGGCTCCACAGTGACAAAGAGATCAATTTTGCAAAATAACACAAAAACTTGCAGGCAACACAAGATTCCTGCACATCAGCAGTGTTCACTTTATTATGGGCTAGCAATGGAATAATGTTCATTGAATCTGCATCATGAGAATATTCAGAAAGTGGTATACCAGGATATTTAATGGAACCAGTTTATTTAAGAGGTAATTAACTTTGATTAGATGTGGGTGGAAAAGAGTCAATTCGAAAAATGTACAATTTGGTTTAATTATTTTGTACGAGTTTCAGCGATTTCCTGTGGACTATGAGAAGCCAGTGTGAAGAGTAATACTAAATGAACTTGTGTAGAGCGCTACTCTGGGAACCTAACCTCCCCTATTAGGCTTTTTGATCAACGTGTAAACCAAGTAATTCCTCATAATCAACAATATATGAATAAATAATACATAAGAGCATGTAATGAGTAATAAGTAATAAGTTAACTCGTGTAGAGCGCTAACCAGAATTGGGGAACCTACCTCCTTTTAGACTTTGTGATCAATGTGTAAACCAAGTATTCCTAATAATCAACAATTTATAAATAAATAGTACATAAATGCATGTATGTATTATTTATTTATATATTGTTGATTATTAGGAATTACTTAGTTTACACGTTAATCACAAAGTCTAATAGGGAGTAGGTTCCCCAATCCTGGGTAGCGCTCTACACGAGTTCATTTATATTCAAGGCACAGCGCTTTATTAGAGCAGCAACCCATTACCAGCACATATTATCCATATATTACATACCATAAGCGCGGGAATACATTTATTTCTTTGGTTTAGTTCAAAGAGTAATAATGGTCACAAAAAAATATATAATTATAGCAAAAAAAAGCTACAACAATAATAATATTAATAATAATAACAACTGTGGTATATCCACAGTATATCAAGTGATAGGTTCTCTTGACAATAATACCTATACAAAAGATAAGAGGAAAAAAGCTACTGTAACAATATCTTTTCAGTTTCCTACCTATGAGGATTCAGTGTGTAAGCAAACAGCCTGCTGGGAATCAGCTTATTCTATCAATCCCAAATGTTAGCAAGAATCTAACAAAGTTTATTACAACTCTTCAAACTTGTAATATTGGCCTTTATGATAATCATATAATTTTGGGGAGAAAAATAAATAAATAAAAACACTAAGCATTTCTGTTGTTGGAACAAAAGAAAATTACACTCCCATTACTGAAACATAATCAGCTTAGGCTTGGTCTTATGTGTATTTTTATATGATTATCCGCAGGATATATTAGATAAATATCTACAAGTATGTCCTTTGAAATGCCTCCTCTAATCTTGCTCTGAATACCTAACAAGATTTCCTTTTTTCTATTTTCCAATGAGTTTTGGGGGTTATTAAGAAATATTACTCAGGTACATCCCTGCACAACTTGTGTTGTTTTCGGTGTTTTATTTTTATGTAATTACACAGCACACTGACAGCTGCATATCACAGAGAGAATAAAGAGATTAGGCTTTCTCTACAGCACTGCCTTTACAAGAAAATTTACAAAATGTGGAAATGAACTACAGAAGAGTAATGCAGTAATGTAGGATATAATCTAATAGTCGGTTTAGGCTGAAGTTTATGTTTATTTATTTATTTGTTGTTGATTAAAGTCTACTTCGCTCGAGTGTGCCAGTGGTTTGAATAACCCCTTTAGGAGCCGAGATATTTGTGCCCTTATGGAAAGAGATTTTATGGTCAACAGACTTTTATTTTGTTTTTGTTTATTTTTTTCTTCATGATTGCTAAGTGCTCAGGGTGCAGTGTAGCAATTTCTCTCTCTCTCTACCCTTTGGCAGTAATTTTGACTATGTACACGGCAATCCAATCATTCAACCCACTTTTTAGTAATGCTTTTGTTTAAATTGATAGATTTTTGTTAGCTTCTGCTCTCTCTTTTATTCAAATTTTTGGCAGTCAGATGGAACAAACTTTGATAAACCAAGGCAACAAATCTAGCCAAATTTGATCAGAATTCTCCATAACATTTTTCCTAAGTGACTTTTTTTTTTGTTAAAGCTTAAGGCTCCATGCACACTAGCATTTTTTTTAAGCTCCTAGAAGCTGTTATTACATACCTCCCATCTTTTGAACTTCCCAATGAGGGACACTTGAGGCAAGAGACAACCTGCGGCATGTGCCCTGGCAAAATGTGTGTGTGTAATGCACAGAATGCAGGGGTCGGGAGTGTGTAATGCACAGAATGCAGGGGTCAGGAGTGTGTAATGCAAAGAATGCAGGGGTCGAGAGTACGTAATGCACAGAATGCAGGGGTCAGGAAGGTGTAATGCACAAAATGCAGGGGTCAGGAGGGTGTAATGCACAGAATTTAGGGGTCAGGAGGGTTTAATGCACAAAATGCAGGATCCAGGAGTGTTTAATGCACAGAATGCAGGGGTCAGGAGTGTTTGGAGTGCATTTTTTTACTACATTCTTTTACTACTTAAAGAGTGCAGGGTTGCGGAGTGTGCTACATAAATAGTGCAGGGTTGTGGGGTACACTACATAAAGAGTGCAGGGTTGCGGGGTGCGCTACATAAAGAGTGCAGGGTTGCGGGGTGCGCTACATAAAGAGTGCAGAGTTGCAGGGTGCACTATGTACTGAGTGCAGGGTTGGCTACATACTGAGTGCAGGGTTGTGGAGTGCACTATGAACAGAGTGCAGGGTTGCGGGGCACGCTACATACTGGATGAGGGGTTGTGCTACATACTGAGTGCAGGGTTTTGCTATGTACAGAGTGCAGGCTTGAGGGGCGCTCTATGTACAGAGTGCAGGGTTGTGGGGCAGAGGCGTATCTAGTGAAAATGGCGCCTATGGCAAGCACTGAAACTGCGCCCCTGTCAAAACATTTGAAACTCATCTTTCAGATAACCTAAAGGGGGTGTCGTTAGAGTCTCAGATGAAAGAAGGAGAAGGGAAAGAAAGAAGGATAGAAGGATAGCAGGCCCAGATCCTAGACCACAATAGCAATACAGTATGTGTATTCCAGAAAGTTTAATAATCAGCAGATAAAGATACTCCAAACACCATGCCCCTAGGCAGATCCCATCAGATACAAGAGATGGTTAGAGAATGTGCAGACATGGTGCAGGAGACAGTCAGATACTGCAGACATGATACAAGAGATCAGAGACTGCAGTTTCTGTCTTACTAACAGTCCATTTGCCAAGCATAGTTAGTAAGACCATAAATGGTTAATAAGTCTGTGAAGATCCAAGCCTGACCAGCCTAAATTCTGAAAGGCAATATAAAAACAAACAAATCATGCAGAGCACACTGGACTTTGGCACCAAGAGCTCTTTAGAAACAGCGGCAAATCATGATGAACACGGTCACACTTTTGCTCACCCATCCTGTGTGCAGTGTAAAGAGAAGAGCAAGGGGAATCATTTCCTAACCAGTGTGAGCATTGGCTGATATGCATATAGGACAAGAGAGCTGCTGCTTAGACATCTGCAGCTGGCATTTTGTGTGTGTGACACAGTGTGTGATAGAGAGACTCAGGGCTCCTCCATCCTCTTTAGGTGTCACATAAACAATGAAAGCCCCTCCTTGTGTCAGCTCTATAATGAGCTCCCACCTTCTCCAGCCATCACATTATCTAGCAGAGCTCCATCCCTTCCTCCCTCTTACAGTCAGCCTGTATTGCTCACCCTTTCTTCTGCTTGATGGTGTCAGGTGTCCTTCAGTGCAGCCCAGGCTACAGTGTCCCTCCTCCTCGGCACAGTGCTGATGCTCCCAGAGAGCGTTCTCCAGATAATAGACACATCAGGGCTGAGGGAACCAGCAGCATGCAGCAGGTGGCAGCCATCTTTCTTGTCATGTGATGGCAGTCAGCTGACACCTGTGAGGGCGGAGCCTTCTGTATCCCGGGCACTGCTATCTTTTTAGCTAGTAGCTGGCTGTTAGCATACTGTGTGGGCGGCGCCAGATGATGATGAGCCGGAGCAGTTCATGTTTTTTAGAGGGGGGGGGGGAATCAGACAACTCGACCCAGTCCATCCTTGCCTGGGACAAAAACAATTTTTAGGGAAACTACCCAGGATGGCCACAGCCCAGAAATGTCCTAACAAAATTTTGACTGTTGGCAGGTATGCCCTGGAAAGTGCCTTGCTGCCCAGCCACTCACCAGTGCCCCCTTAAGGTGGCGCCCATGGCACTTGCCATATCTGCCATACCCTAGATACGCCACTGTTGTGGGGTGGAAATTGGGAGGGTAGGGAGAGGGAGGGGAGAGGGGGTAGAGGGGAGAGGGGGTAGAGGGAGAGGGGGGAGAAGGGGGAGGAGGGGAGAAGGGGAGAAGCAGGGGAGAAGGGAGGAAAGTGAGAGAGATCCTAGTCCTGTCTGCAGTCCTTCCTGTGGGAAGGTGTGTGTGACACAGTACCTTCCATGCAGTGTACAGGTATGTTCGTATAGCTGGGTGAGGACAGGAGGTCACGGAGCTGCTCCATCCAGTGGATCTCTTTGCTGCTGTCTCTGGCTGCCTGCACATCCTGCCCACCTGTCCTCGTTCTCTGGTCAGCCTGCCCATTGGTCCTGGGCTGGGAGGTCTTCGGAGCTCTTCTCCCTGCTCCAGGGCAATCAGTTCTGGCTGCCCTCACAGCTCTTCATCCCTGCCACTTCCTGGAGCCCTTAGCCAGGTGCTGTCCCACTCCCAGCATCTGCTGCCACTCAGTCTGCATGCTCACCCAGGGCAGCACCCGATTGGTCAGGCTGCCCCTGGGCCCACAGAGTGCCAGAGGGGGGAGGTGGAGTCAGCAGCGCTGACTTGGAGATTAAGGGAGAAGGGAGCAGCAATGGCTGAAAAAAAGCCCTGCGACATTGCTTTGATTCACCGGGATGCCGGGACATAGATCAATTTCCAGGAAGGTCACAGCGAATCTGGGGCAATTGATAGGTATGGTTATTAGCATTTTTTCTGCTCCTAGACACTAAATAGCACATTACTTCAGGCTATTAGAGTTTTTTGAGCTTCAGCGTTTAGGATTCATGAACACTAGCGTTTTTGCTGGTCTATGCAGGATAAAAATGCTGATAATAGCTTTTTGTAGTAGCATGTTAGTAGTATTTAGGAGCATTAGCGTTTTTTTTTTGCATTTTTTCAGGGAATCAGGCTGGATATGTCCCGCAAGAAGAATCAGCCCGTAAACCGCACCGCCTCACGGACTTCTTCAATATGCAGCTGGCACGTAGGGTAATCCAAGATGGCGCAGAGAAGCTCACACTGCAGCCTCGTGGGGACCCAGATCAGGAAGCACTCTCTGACATGGAGGACAACTCCGCAAATCTCCCCTCAAGGTCCCCTCTGCTAAAAAACTTCACTGGGCTGACACTAACAATGCCCCAGCAGAACAGCAGGCTGATTACACTGAGCCATTAGCCAGCTTCCCAGCTAATGACACTCAGCAACTGAATCCACATGAAAAGCAATGCTGTTATCTCTACAGGCTGGCCTTCATGCTGAACTGCGCTCCTCTATCTCACAGTTATCTAACAGGATAGACCATATAGAGGATAGCACGGCACATTAAGAATCACAGATGTCTGAAGTCGCTAAGGCACATGACAAATTAGGGGACGCACATGAATCACAAAATGAAACAATCAACAAACCCCAGCTGAAAGTTGCTGATCTGGAAGATCACTCCAGACACAATAATATCAAGCTGAGAAGCATTCCAGAAATTGTCAAGCCAAGAGAGCTGGTCCCTTATATACACCAATTATTTCTGAAACTAATACCTAATCTGAGCCCTAGGGACCTCCTCATGGTAGGGCTCATAGGATCCCGAAACCAGTCTACCTTCCAGATACAACACCCAGGTACATTCTCGACAGGGTCCACTTCTATCACATTAAGAAAACAAAGTTCTTTTTAGAGTTTTTGGAGTGTTTTTCCAGCAGAAAAAAATGCTCCTAAACACTCCTAAATGCCCCTAGCTGCTTCTAAATGCTACTAAAATGCTACTAACAGCTTTTTTTTCTACATCTACTGCAAAAACACTACTAAAATGGTAAAAGCTTCTAAAAGCTTCTAAATGCTTCTAAAAGCTACTAAAATGCTACTAGAAGCTGGCACTAATATGCTATTATCAGAATTTTTCATTCAGCATTTTTTTCTAGCATTTTTAAACTTTAGAAAAATGTTAGTGTGCATGGAGCCTAAATGAGATAAAAGATATGTAAAGGGACATTACACCATAGTTTAACCCAAATAAAATAGTATATACTGTAGAAGGTTATTAACAATAAAAAAAACAATAAAAGCATATACATTTACAAGGGGATTTTTCTGGGTTATCAGAGAGGTGTTACCATGTAGAAAAAACAAAATACAGTAGTTAACTTTGGAATTAGGAGAATACGGTCTTACTGTTTCTGTTATTTATTTATTTTTTTGAAGGGGATAACTGCTATCTCTTGTGTTGGCTCACTTGCAAGTTTTTTTTCAATCAAGGGTCAATCAAATATAGTTGAAAATGAAAAAATTGTAAATAGCATAGGTAGATACATTTGTATAAGCTTTGGACATTCTGAAAGCAATATATATAGGCAGCTTTATACCCTTTGTTTTTTGCAAACCCATACTATATTGGCAAAGGTATTGGGATGCCTGCCTTTACACGCACATGAACTTTAATGGCATCCCAGTCTTAGTCCATAGGATTCAATATTGTCTCGCAGTCTCTGCTCTAATTCATCCCAAAGGTGTTCTATTGGGTTAAGGTCAGGCCACTCAAGTTCCTCCACCCCAAACTCGCTCATCCATGTCCTTATGGACCTTGCTTTGTGCACTGGTGCGCAGTGATGTTGGAACAGGAAGGGGCCATCCCCAAACTGTTCCCACAAAGTTGGGAGCATGAAATTGTCCAAAATGTCTTGGTATGCTGGTGCTTTAAGAGTTCCCTTCACTGGAACTAAGCGGCCAAGCCCAACCCCTGAAAAACCACCCCACACCATATTTGCCCTCCACCATATGATTTGGAGGGGTGGCCCATTACTTTTGTCAATATAGTGTGGATGAGCGAGTTTAGGGTGGAGGAACTTGACAGGCCTGCACAGAATACTGACCTCAACCCAATAGAACACCTTTGGAATGAATTGGAATGGAGACTGCGAGTCAGGCCTTCGTGTCCACACCAGTACCTGACCTTCCAAACACGATTTTGGAAGAATAGTCAAACAATCCCATAGACACAAAACCCTACTAAATCCTGTGAACAGCCTTCCCAGAATAGTTGAAGCTGTCATAGCTGCAAAAGGGGGGGCAACTCAATATTGAACCCTATGGACTAAGACTGGGATGACATTAAAGTTCATCTATTGGGTGACACGCCTATAGAGGGGAGGAGCCGAGCCCATGACATCACACAGCCACAGGGGTGAGCAGGCGGACGGTGTTGTATTGCTTAGAGCCAATATTAACTGAATATCTTGTAAGTGTAATTTTATTGGGGCATTTTAATAAATGTTACATACAGAGAGCACTATGTATCTTCTATTTATTATTACATGAATTGCGTAGCCATATCCCAAAGTAGAATGGAAAGTAGCATGCCAGATGTGGAACAAAGGGAATCATAGCTGAAGGAAAGCAAAGGAATTGTTTCTGAGTCTACCTGTCATATATATGAGGTGAGCAAGTGTAACAGCTGGTGGAGGTGTTCACATAATATCAATATCTGGAGAAAATACGTTTATCACAGTGGTGGATAATAATTGAGAAGTCACAAAAATTGAGAAGCACTTTAATTCAACAAAAGAGTTGTTTTATGAACTTTGATATAATTTATGAATTAATTTTACAGATTTAATGTTCACAGATTGATTTATAGATTTATATATTTCTGTTGAATTGGAGTTACTATATATTGTCTTTTTCACATAATAGCGCTGCACTTATATTTGATTGATTGTTACGTTGTTTGGTGAGGTGAATTCACCGGAAGTGGATAGCAGCTGTTATACATATATTAATTAATTATTAGCACTTTGAATTTTTAGCAAATAGCACTTTAGGTATGTGGTGCTAATTGTTCTTTAGACACATTTATGACCTTTGGACATTCTGAAAGCAGTATATATATGCAGCTTTTTGGTTTTCAAAAGATTTTATTAAAGAAAAGGAAAGAGTTCACATACATTGAATGAGGATATTCTATACTTTTAGGGTACAATATATATCATGAGAATAAAAGTACAGAGTGGTCTATCACATTAAGAACCTTTTAGTAAACTCAATATTCTCCTGAACTACACAAAGCACCACAAAGGAGAAGTTATACCCTAAGAGTTGGGTGTGTAATAATTATAAGACTAAAAAGAAAGAAGAAAAAAAGGAAAATCATACCAGAAACAATAATTTGGTCAGGAGTGCTCAATCCTGAAGCCTTAATAAGAACCATGGATTCCATTTGGCATTGTGTGCAGGAATAGAGTCATGTAATGTGTGAAATATTTGCTCGGATATCATCATACAATCAATTCGTGCAATAATTTGCGCGAATGGAACAGCAGCGGATTTCCAGTGAAGAGCTGTGCACCAGATCATAGCTATACATATTGAGTGAATCAACCTCAGGAGAGGTTTTGGAATATCAGGGATATCTTGGAAAAAGATGCAGTGGAGGTGAGTAAGACTGATGGGGTGACCCACCAGTCTGTCCACCAGTTTAAAGACCTCTCTCCAAGTAGGTTGAAGTTTTTCACAGTCCCAGAAAATGTGCAAGTATGAACCCAAAAGCGTGCACCCCCTGAAACATCTAGGGGAAGTTTGTGGGTATATTTTGTGAACACGGGATGGGGTACAGTACCATCTTGTCGTGAGTTTTATAGCTGTCTCCCTAACGGCTAGGGATTTGGTACATTTGCGTATATTTAACCAACCTCTCTCCCAATCCAAAGCGTCCTGATCTAGGTTTAGTTCTTGGTCCCATTGAGACCTATATTTCAGGGTCGGGACATCTACAGCTGTTTCCAAAAGTTTATAGATCAGTGAGATGAGACCCCGCTGTCGGGGGGCCTCATGGCATAGATCCTCATATAGGGACGTGTCAGCCTCTGAAGGGGTGGGGTAGTGTTGTTGAAAAAAGTGACGTATTTGAAGGAAGCGAAAAAATTCCCTATCTGGAATATTAAATCTGGTTTTTAATGACGAGAATGTAGTGAATTTGGAGTTAACCTGGAAATCGCCCAGAGTGATTAAGTTGAGTTGTGTCCATTCTTGGAATGACTCTGGGTGATAGTAAGCTGAAGGGAATCTCGGGTCTCCGAGAAAGGAGGCTCCCTGAGGGGACTGGGTAGAGAGGCTGAACCTATATTTGTAGGAGTTCCAAAGTTTTAACCCCAGAGACACAACCACATTTTTGGAGGAAATATCTGGCAGGGAGGGGATAGAGGACCACATTATCCCAGGGAGAAATAGGGGAGAAATAGAGTCTTGTTCAAACTTGACCCACGGGACCTTAGAATTTCGGATATTCCATTGGGCTTGTTGAGCATATCTGCTGGCCAGGTAATAAAGCCAAATTTGAGGGACCCCCAATCCCCCGCTTTTAGCAGAACGGTAAAGGGTGTCCCTAGCAAATCTGGAGGGTTTGCCCTGCCAAATAAATTTATTAAGTTGTGCCTGAAGGTTCAGCAGATATGATTTGGAAACTCTAATTGGGAGGGATCTAAAAAGATAGAGTAACCTGGGGAGGATTACCATTTTGAGGGCTGTAATTCTACCCATAAAGGAGATGTGAAGTTGGGACCACATTTTCAGAGTCTTTTTCAGTTTGGAAATCATAGGAGGACAGTTAAATTCAAAAAGTTTGCTGAACTCTCCCGTCAAACAGATGCCCAGATAGGATAGGTGGGTATCTGCCCACATAAAATGAAAGGTGTCTTTAAGGTGTTGGAGTTCCGTTGGAGAAAATCCCACCGGTAGGGCTACCGATTTTGTGACATTGATCTTAAGACCAGAGACTCCAGCAAAATTTGATAGGGTCTGAAGGAGATTAGGGAGGGAGATGAGGGGGTTGGTTAAGAACATGAGGACATCGTCTGCGTACATGCAAAATTTGTATGTAGAAGCACCTTTTGAATACCCTGAAATATCTTGGTTGGTGAGTATGGCAATGGCTAGGGGTTCCAGGGCAAGGGCGAAAATCAGAGGGGAAAGTGGACACCCCTGTCTAGTGCCCCGACCAACTAAAAAAAATTCAGAGTAACAGCCCGGGATCTTAATGCGAGTTTTGGGGTTGATATAAAGGACATGGAACCCGTGCAAAAATTCATTGCAGAAGCCCATACGCTGCAGAAGGATGGAAAGGTAGTTCCAGGAGACGCTATCAAACGCCTTATGTATGTCAAGGCTGAGCATGAAGAGTCTCCTGGAGGTCTGGTTTGCATCTTGAATTATGTTGGAAGCTAATCTGATGTTATCAGTTATAAATCTATGAGGTATAAATCCTGATTGGAAGGGGGAGATAAGGGAGGAAATAATAGAGGCCAACCTGTCCGCTAGAATTCTACTAAAAATCTTTAAGTCATTATTCATGACCGAAATTGGTCTATAATTTTGGGGAAGTAAGTGATTTTTATTGGGTTTGGGGATCAAGGACATGTTTGCCAATAACATCTCATCTGGGAAACTACCCCCTTGTAGGACCCAGTTAAATAACTGTACTAAGCTGGGGGTTAGAAGGGTGGCAAATTTTTTATAGTATATGGCCGAAAAGCCATCGGGGCCGGGGGCAGAGCCAATCTTAAGGGATTTAATTACTTTAAGTACTTCTGAAGTAGTAATGGGGGCGTTAAGTTTCTCTATTTGTGTAGGGGAGAGGGAAGGTATAGGGACATTTTGAAACCAAGTATCTTCAGTACTAGTGGGAGGGGTTTGAACTGGCGCTAAGAGGGAGGAGTAGAAGCGTTCGAAAATGTGAAGCACTTCCTTAGGATGAGAGGTGGAAAGACCCGCTGTAGAGGTCAATTTGTATACATGTGTGGGGCGGGAGGCCTGGTTAAGTTTCCTAGCGAAAAGAGTTGTAGTGGAATTATTATGCAACAGAAATTTGGCTTTGGACCATCTAAAGTCTTTCTCAGTCTTGGAGGATAGGAGAGAGTTTAATTCTAGACTCTTTTGGTCTATGGTTTTCCTGGTAGATTCCAGGCATAACAAAGCGGTGTTTTTATATAAACGGTCCAATTCTGTCGTGAGGTCAAGGATTTTTTGTCTATGCATCTTATTATGGGAAGAGGCAATGCTGATAAGTTTTCCCCTTATAACTGCCTTGTGGGCAGACCATATTATAGCAGGTGGGGTTTCTGGGAGATCATTAAAGGAAAAGTACTCCTCAATGGACTTAGCTGTCTCGGAGACAGCCACTAAATCCGAGAGCAAAGCTTCGTTCAATCTCCAGGTGTGTGGGGTGGGAGCGAGGCCTATGAATTGTGTAGTGAAAGAGGTGACATGATGATCTGACCAGACACAAGGTTGGATCGTGGCATTCGATGAGTTGGCTAAAATGATGGGGGTAGTGTAAATATAGTCTAACCTAGCATAACTATTATGTGGATGCGAGTAAAAGGTGTATTCTTTTAGTCCCATGTTATGCGTTCTCCAGGTATCTATTAGTTGGTGGTCAACCAGACCTTGTGAAAGAGACCTCGGGAAGGCTTTAGAAGAGATCGTGAAGGAGGATCTATCCAGTGTTGGGTTAGCCCAAGGTGAGTTCAAAGAAACCAACTTGTCAAAGAAGGATTTGAAAAAGGATGCAGGCGCGCCATTAGGGGCGTAAACACTAGCTATAGTTATTTCCTTGTTGTGGATTAACCCTTTAATAATGACGAACCTGCTATCCTTGTCTTTATGGCAATGCTTTACTTCCATTGGCAAGGAGGTATGTAATAATATGGCGGCGCCCCTGCTTTTGCTTGAATGAAGTGAATAAAATGCTTGGGGAAAATTTCTGTGAAGGAATTTTGGGTGTGAGGTATGTGAGAAATGAGTCTCCTGAATTAGGAGAATCTTAGCGCCAAGATGATTATATTGATCAAAGGCTTTGCGTCTTTTGACCGGGGAATTGAATCCCTTTACATTATGGGAAATACATGTGATAACCATGATATATCATAGTCGAACTATCACAGCTGAGAGAATTTATAGTAAAGCCTACATGGAGGGTAAGCTGAGCTTGTAGGTTAAGGTATAAGAAGTCAAGCAGGGGTACCGCCATTACAATATTCAATAAAATGCAATTATAGCATATAAGGATGTGAATCTTAAATGCATAAGGATCTTTAGCAATATTTACAAAGAGTCCGTGCATTAGGTATTGAATTGACTGACCAAAAAAACGAAAAAGGAAAGATTTTTGAAAAAAACTGAAAATCAGAAAGGAAAAAAGGCCCAGAATCAGGCTACTAGAAAAAGACATAAAGTCAAACATTCAAACCGGATCAGTGAAGGTTATAAAAAAAAACCTTTTTACCTGATAAAAAAACAAATAATTCACAAGCGAGACAACTAGGTCTCGTACCCAGCAGGACTGCAGCTCCCCTAAGTGGGGTTGCAGAGTGTGTAGTCAACGGGGCTTACAGTGCCCCAAGGCACAAGGGTAAAAAGAAGAAAAAAAAAAGTTACTTTGCTGGGTGGGGAGAACATATCGCGGCACCGAGGGACGGCCACCATCCTAAGGAAAGGAGTAGTAGTGGTGCTGAGCATCTCAAGGGAACTTTTAGCGTAGTTGTTCTGCGAGGCCCTCTCCGGCTTCATAACGAATTCTCCTTCTGTCTCTCCTGGGCGGAGGGGTTTGCCAGATGGGAGCTGGACGGGGTGTTGATGGAAGGCGACGTAACGCAGCAGCATCCAGGAGGCCGAGCTTCACTAGGACTTCTTGGCCCTCACGAAGAGAGGAAGCGGCAAACGTGGTACCATTATAGGGTACCAGCAGTTTGAACGGGAATCCCCATCTGTATCGAATGTGTGCAGACTGTAGTGCTGTAGTGATCTCCTTCAGGCCTCTGCGTCTGTCTAGAGTTGCTGGGGAAATATCTGGGTAAATCTGAATAGTGTGATTATCCAGAGTGATGCGTTGATTGTTACGAGCAGCCCTCAGGATTTCTTCTTTGGTGAGGAAGTCCTTCATACAGAGGATCACATCCCTGGGGGGCTTGTCATCAGGTGGTTTAGGGCGGAGAGCCCTATGGATGCGGTCACACTTGAAGGCCGCAGATTCATGGTCAGGGAGAAGTGACTTGAATAAACGGATCACAGTTGGGATTAGTTCTGTCTCAGATTCAGGGATGCCTCTGAGCCTCAGGTTATTGCGTCTATTTCTATTGTCGAGATCTTCGACTTGGGCTTGTATTGTATTGAGGGCCAGAGATAGAGATTCGTGGTCACGACTGAGGTCATTATAAGCCAGGGCTAGCTCATCGTGTTTGGTTTCGAGCAGCTCAGTACGTGAGCCCAGGGCCGCTATCTCTTGTGACAGAGTATGGGAGGTTTTATGCAGCTCCGTTTGGAACTTGTTTGCCAATTTTGTGTACATGGCTTCCAGACTACTGTCCAAGTCCGCTTTAGAAAGGGTGGGGTGGTACTCACTTGAGCTGTGTTTGTTAGGAGAGAGGTCCGGCTGCGGCGGAGTGGATGGAGCCGGAGAGTTCCCTCTTCCCGCTGCGCCATCTTGGGCCATGCTGTAGCGGTCCCGCGTGCGGAGGAGATAGTGGGTTAAGGTATTCTGAGAGGAGCCCCGAGATTTCCTTCACTTCGACGGCATGCACCAAGCATATGTGGCTTGAGGGGTGCAAAAAATAATGAAGTTTGAGCTGTTTATGGCCCTCAGGAAGCCTATAGAGTCCCGGGTGTAGCGGAGCTACTGTATCAGGCGTCCATCTTCCTCTGCGCCGCGCATGCGCCCCCCAATATGCAGCTTTTTTATACTTTGTTGTTTGCAAACCTATCTGTGTGCTGTATCTCTTGTATTCAGAACATCTCCCCCTTTTCTTCCCCATAACAAAGGAGGGGATGAGGTGATCTGTAATCCACAGAGAAAACTGGAAATAATAAGTGATAACAGTGCAGTAGAGGCAGAGAGCAACAGGTATTTAACACATACAGAAAAACACTTGCAATAGTATATATATTAGAAATTAGTATATTTGGAAGAAAGTAAGAGAAGTTCATTGTTAGGGTTTCTATGTAATTTAACATTGGAACCTCCAGTCCCAGTCTAACTGAGAAGTCATTCCTTGTATTGTTAATTGTACTGTGGGATACCAGGAGATTCCCATGGTGCTGTCACTGTTAATTAAATCAATCATTCAGTGGGAAGCTTTGTCATTACATTGCTTTCTATCAATCCACAATTATTAGTATTGAATTAATGCAAATTTACATTCTTATTCCTCTGTAATTGTTTTACCCTTTGTTCATTTCTACCAAAACACACCAATCAGGGGAAACATGTATTTTTCTTGCCATGGTTCTCTGATGGCATCATCATCATCAGAAGGCTGAAGAAGACTCTCATCACATTGACTATTGCAAATCATTGTTGTTGATGTATTTTCATATCAAACACTTGAATGCTACACTACAAAAAAGCAAAAAAAAAAAATTCTTTGTTGTTCATGTAATTGCAGCACATTGAGTTCCTAGGCACATGGGTTACACACACACATATTATTTTTTGTATAATTAAAGAAAATCTTCAGGAAAAAGGTATATCCTCATAGTAGGGCTCCCTCATCACTACAAGGGTCAAATGTTCATTTATGTCCCCAGAGTACTAGTAATTATTACTTTTACTTACCTAATATCTTTAAATCACTCTGGCAGTCACAGGCACTATCCCTTCAAGGAGAACAATGCAATCCTTCATTGTACCTGTGGACACTGAGGAGCAGTACACATTCTGCTGCATCAGGGAGACGAGGAGATGACCATCTGCCAGTAGAGTGATGGGTAAAGGAAGTAAAATTCATTTTTACTGGTACCCTAGGCAGAAACAAACATAAAACCCTTGCAGTGCAGAGAGAGCCCCACAGAAAGGGAGGATTTTTCTTTTTCCCTGAGTTCATCCTAAGTTTGTTTTTTTTTTAAAATTAGAATGTAATTTCAGCACGGGCATCTTTTGGTGGAGTATCGTTAGTCTATCCTACAAAGGATCCAAGAACAGGAGACATAAGTGTAGCACGGACCCCCGAAGGAGCTGCTGAATATTTGTTATATCCGTAATTCACGTTTACCACTCAACCCTCGCAGCCCATAGATTTAAAATTCACAGTCCTTAATGCTTTTTCTTAAGGCTTTATTCATCAACATAAATTAGGATGGGAGAAGGACTTTCTTTGAGATGCTCTTTGGTTGATTTCTGATCTTTTACTTTGCTTCACTTGCAAAGACTCATAGCATTGCGGGTGATAATGATTCAAAACTGGATGATTACTTTATCAGGGAAGATGGAAGTAGATTTTTGATAGAGAATAAATGATAAAGAGTCACTCTGAATAACGTCTTTATCTGCCGAACTTCTAAGAACAGTCTGTATCTCTATATATGTGCTCGCAGCTCCACCACTACTTTTTTACCACTACTTCCCATCTGCATGGTACTTCCAAGTTGAGCTAGAAAAAGAGTCACTCTGAATGACCTCTCCCGCTTGACTGATTGGAATCCCGTGGCAATGCTGAACCCAAAGTCACAGGCCACAACCACCTGTCTTGCTGACTTGAGTACCAATATCCCTCAGCCTCTGGACAGTACCCCTCCCTTGGGCTTTTCACTCACTTAATCAATAGCCTGTGTGTTGCTCCTAAGCGATCGATCACCCAGTTTCCTTCCGCTTGACTCTACTTCTCCCGCAATGATTCTTAGTTCCTCGTCTCCTTTGTGGCTCACTCCCCTCCCCGCAGGGGCGGCCAACGACATCAGCGACTACATGCTGTAAGATGTTGTCTGTTCCTCCATGAGGATCGGTTCTTCACCCTTCTTACAAAGGTGAAGCTCCGTTGGCTCCCCGGAGGGGAAAAACCTCCCCCTCCGGGAACCAGACTGGCACTCTTGCTCTTCAGAGCAGGACTGGACTCGAACTCTCTCGGACACCACGTAACCCCGCTTTTATATGAGAGTCCCGGGCATTACCAAGCAAATCAATGATTGGTCAAGACTATCACATAAACTACCTGCCACTCAAATGGAAATTGACAACAACAGGCCTGCTGTAATAGCACAAGCCTGTCTAAATTTACCTGACATAGAAAGCTAGCAAAAAGGGTCATCTAGCTAAAAGTAGGTGCCCGCTACATAAGTATGCATAAAGGGGGTTACATTTAGTAAAGACAGGGTTATTTTAAGTGTTAGGGAGGGAGGATTTCTGTTTGGAGAAAAAGTAAGATTAGTGTGAGGGTTTGTTGTAGAGTTATAGAGAGGGTTACTGCTATTTTGAGAGTTAGTTTGCGGGTTGGGGCTACAGGGAGGGTTTGTGTGAGGGTTGGGGTTAGTGTGAGCTTAGCATTAGAGTTATAGGGAGGTTTAATGTTGTTTTCAGGGTTAGTGTTAGGGTTGGGGCTACATGGAGGGTTATTGTTACTGATAGAGTTATAGAAAGGGTTAGTGTGAGGGTTGGGATTAGTGTAAGGTTAGTATTGGAGTTAAAGGGAGGATTAATGTTGTTTTCAGGGTTAGTGTTGAGGTTGGGGATACAGGGAGGGTTAGTGTTACTGATAGAGTTATAGGGAGGGTTAGTGTGAGGGTTGGGATTAGTGTAAAGGTTAGTATTAGAGTTATAAGGAGGGTTAATGTTGTTTTCAGGGTTAGTTTTAGGGTTGGGGTTACAGGGAGGGTTGGTGTTAGTGGTAGCTTTAAAGGAAGGGTTATTGTTAGGTTTGATGTTGAGATATAAGTAGGGTTACTGTTGTTTTGAGGCTTAGTGTTACTGTTGGGGTTACGTGGAGGGTTAGTGTTAGTGATATAGTTATAGGAAGGGTAAGTATGAGGGTTGGGGTTACAGAAAGGCTGATTGTAGATGTTAGGGTTACAGGAAGGTTTAGAGTGAATTTTAGTGTTAAAATTACAGGGAGAGTTAGGGTAAAGGGGCCATAGCGAAAAGGATATTTTGCCAGAAATAATATTATTGCTATATTAATAATATTATATGCTATATTAATATATTGCTATATTGTTATATTGCTATTGCTATTACATTATTTCAGAAAAAAGGAACCCAACATCCTACTAAAGGTAACTATTGGCCAAAACAAGCATTTAAATCACAAATTTTATATACTGCCTTGTGTTTCAGAACTTATTAGCATGTGGGTGGGGCTTATCACCCAAAAAAGGGGGACTATGTAAACTTCTTTCATTAATGCCCACAGTGACGTTACACTTGACTAACTGTACACAGGCTTCCTTCCATGGTGCAGCAATTTTGAGGGGATGAGCCTTTATCCCGCTCTCCAGCATATCTTTGATGTCACCTTACTCCCAGTGACATGCTACATGAACTAAGCCAACTCTAGAGGATCCCCTTTACACTCTCTTTCCTGTGACATGCAGCTAGATACATAGGGGCTCTGTGATGCTGGTCTGGTCCCAGGCACACAGGGGCACAGGCTGCTAGGGAGGGCGGTCAAAAAAACACCCCCTTGCTACTTAAGCACTCTGTCATCTCCGCCAGTCAAACTGAACACACGCCAGCTAGCAACTTAAACACCAAACACACTACCGGTTACTCATGGCAATGGCAATCAGATCTTCCACTTGAGGCATTCTCCACTTGTAGACCTTTAGTAGTACACATCCCCCGATGTAAACCCTGTTTTTTGATACACCTGCCTGATATGCACCCCTTTGAGAGACTTCAGACCGGGCACTTAGTAGCTTAATAACTTTTACAAAAATGTCTTGCAAGTACATGGTTAAAAGATCACAGTATTTCACAGATAATTGCTTGCACAGTTCCATTTCATTCTAACTCAGGCTGCCCATGTCATACCTTTATGCTTCTCTAAAGTCCATGGTTCTGGTTCCAGTGCGACTTGGTACTCCAAGAGGGTGTCCATGTATTCCTAGAGGAGCTACATCTTGTAGCACAGCTTCCTGTCTGTTTCTATGAGGAAGGAAAAGCAACCCTGAGAGACTGCCTCCCCTTGTATAGCCCTACACAAGGGGAGGCCCTACCCAAGAACAGCCGGGAGTGAGCAGACATAACCCCTTACTAACTCCTTAGGCAGCCTATTACACAGAACTCACTAACACAGACTTTATTTTGACACAGTGAAATACATTACCATGACATAGTGTGTACCCCAAAAATAGACACCTGCCTACAAGCATATGTCCATACACAATGCATATCAGAGCATGTCATCATGGAGGTTCTGTTTTACTGCCAATTCTCCTCCTGCTTTTTCAAAACCACCTAGTCTTATAAATAAGGCACTCCTACTGCAAACTTAATTTCAACGTTCAACTTGCACGTATTAGCCAAATGAAAAGAAATGTAGCTACACAGACAAAACTGAAAATGGACTTTACCTTTTGAGCACAAAAACAAGCTACAGAGCATTTGTACAAATTGTTTTTTCTATACATAGAAGAAAGTGATTAATATTTTGTAAGGATATCAGTAAAGTGATGTTATTTTCATTATGTACTATAAAAGCATCATTGTCAGTATAAGAATACCGATATGTTTCTTTTTTCTCTCTCTCTTTTTTTTTTCTTTTGCAATGTCATCATACATTCAAAGTGTTCTAGCATTGCTCTTCTCTGGACATGGGTGCTATGTCACATGAAAAATGACATTCATTGTGTGGGTGACAGTGCTATTTAGCAATGACAAACTGTGAAGCAAAACTATTACTAGTCTTCCAAACTCTATATTGGGGACGGAGATGGTAAAAGAAGGTGACTGAGCAAGGAGAAGAGAGAGCTGTATATCTTCTAAATAGGAACACGGTGATCTCTTAATAGTTAAAACATCCTTTACAAAGGAAAGATGGATAAACCTCCAGCAGCACCTATTCTTTGCAATTGCTCGAAACAAGTCAGTTTTCCCATTACTGTCAGTACATGGGAATAATCCAGTTTTCTTTGGTGTCAGCAAGAAATGTATTTGTTTCTGGGGATAAAAGCTGTCTGTGTTAGGATCAAGACACATGGGGTTATTTTCTAACAGGTGCAGAGTTGCAGAAATGGAGTGGCCTATAGCACTCAGCAATTAGCCCTCATTGGCCTAGTGCCAGAAAAAAAAACATAAGAAGTAATCCAGCTGGTTGCTATAAGCAACACTTAAAGTCATAAAAAATACAGTTAAAGCTGAAAAAGCAGAATGATAAACTCTTGAGGTCCAGTATACAGTCACATAGGAGGTTTTATCCCCGCATGAGCTTGTTGCAATAAGTCCTGTAGCACACAATTTTAACCGGTAGATGCCAGTGAGAGTTTACACTTCTGCAAATGAAAACCTTAGACCGCTTTCACACTGAGGAGTTTTTCAGGCGCTTTTGGGCTAAAAACAGCGCCTGTAAAGGGCCTGAAAAATGGCCCCCCTGCAGTCTCAGTGTGAAAGTCGGAGTGCTTTCACACGATGCGCTGGCAAGACGTTAAAAAAACTCCTGCAAGAAGCATCTTTGGAGCGGGGAAGGAGCGATGTATACACGGCTCCTAAAACCGCTCCTGCCCATTGAAATAAACAACACAAAAACGACGGTAAAGCACCGCTAAAGATACCGGCGCTTTACCACCGATGGCGCCGACACCCCAGTGTGAAAGCAGCCTAAGAGAGCATGGATGAAGTGTGGGGATGTTTCCACTCATACACCCAAAAGCTAGTTGTAAAAAAATAAAGTCTAAACTGTTTAACAATTTCTGTTCAAAACAGAAATTTCTGTTGTATACTTTTGCAAATGTACACTATATTACCAAAAGTATTGGGACACCTGCCTTTACACGCACATGAAAGTTAATGGCATTCCAGTCTTAGTCTGTAGGGTTCAATATTGAGTTGGCCCACCCTTTAAGCTGTAACAGCTTCAACCCTTCTGGGAAGGTTGTCCACAAGGTTTTGGAGTGTGTCTAGGGGAATGTTTGACCATTCTTCCAGAAGCGCATTTGTGAGGCCAGGCACTGATGGTGGAGGTATGTTCTATTTTTGATTAGTGTAATGTGAATTTCGTAATAAATACTTTTTATAACCTTTGTACTCAATTGCCGGTTCCTCTTTAAAGAATTGCTTTGGGACCCTTCTGGTTTCCTTTTCTTTTTGTATGCATAGTCAATTCAGAGGAACACTCCTCAGACTTTCCATCTAGGACTGCTCTGTGGTGAAGGAATTTTGGGAGGTGCCTTGAGGAATTACTATTGAAATTTGTCCTCTTGGCCCCAATTACCAATTAATAGAGGTTGAGCCTCTGTGTCATTTTTATCCTCCTTTCTTTCCAGGCACTGATGTGGACGGTAAGGCCTGGCTTGCAGTCTCCACTCTAATTCATCCCAAAGGTGTTCTATCAGGTTGAGGTTAGAACTCTATGCAGGCCAGTCAAGTTCCTCCACTCCAAACTCGCCCATCCATGTCTTTATGGACCTAATTTTGTGCACTGGTCCAAATCACTTGGTGGAGGGGGGATTATGGTGTGGGGTTGCTTTTCAGGGGTTGGACCTGGTCCCTTAGTTTCAGTAAAGGGAACACTTAAGCATCAGCATACCATGATATTTTGGACAATTTCATGCTCCCAACTTTGTGGGAACAGTTTGGGAATGGCCCCTTCCTGTTCCAACATGATGGCTCCTCTGCAAAGTTTGGCCCCAACTCCAGTCTTATAGAGCTCCCATCTTGGTAAATGTATAGTAGTAAATACATTTAAAGAAGGTATGCCTTGGAAATGGCCCCTTCCTCTTTGAGGGTGCAGGGACACACCAGAAGCGTAGACTCATTCAGTGGCAGCTGAAGACCTCTAGTGTCTAAACACAACAAGAAAAATAAAATTGGCAAATTATCTGGCATTACCCATTGGTCTCTACACAACTTTGGACCATTTGGTCTCTATACAACACTCTTATGCCGCGTACACACGGTCGGACTTTTCGACTGGACTTGTCCGACGGAAGCCGATGGACCAAATCCGGCGAACAATCCGATCATGTGTGGGTTTCACCGGACCTTCAGCGGACTTTTCCAGTAGCAAATCTGATGGACTTTAGATTTGGAACATGCTTCAAATCTTTACGTCTTAACTCCGCCGGACCCAGAAATCCACTCGTCTGTATGCTAGTCCGACAGGCAAAAACCCACGCTAGGGCAGCTATTGGCTATTGGCTATCAACTTCCTTATTTTAGTCTGGTGTACGTCATCACGTACGAATCCGTCGGACTTTGGTGTGATCGTGTGTAGGCAAGTCCAGGCGTTAGAAAGTCTGTTGAAAGTCCGCCAAAAGTCTGTTGAAAGTCTGTCGAAAGTCTGTCGGACGGGCTGTCGGACTTTTGTACCTGAAAAGTTTGACCGTGTGTACGCGGCGTTACTTCTTCTTTTCCTTATGAGCCATAACTTTTCTCACAGACACCAGAGGTCCTGTACTCAGTGTAGACAGCTAGCCATTTAAGAAGGCAATCTGACATTTTCATATGCTCCTCATCCCTTTTCCCGAGCACACAAGCTTTACCTGCCTTTGTACGGATACATTTATAATGCCACTAGAATCAGAGAACACACAGACATCTCGCTTCTTAATGCATGACTTTACTGGAACCTCTCATGGTTTAATAACAGGACATAATCAGCGATCAATCTGTTGGTATATAGCACTTTTAGCAGTAGTTAACACTATGGAGTTACAGACACACACAGCACAGCTTTACCTCCACCTCAGTGCACACAGTTGTGACTCACCAAACTTACTGACACCAAAGAGAATTTGAGGTCAGTATGCACTTATGATGTAAGACTGCGGAGAAGATGAACCTGGAACTTCCTGTACCATCTAACTACAGAAGGCTTTGGCATTTTAACCACCTTGCGAGGATATATTCCCGCATTTACCCAGAAGTAGCATCTACAGTAAAGCCAATAGTCATACCTCCCAACTTTTAAACTTCAGAATGAGGGACATTTAAGGGAGGAAGTGACCTGCGGCACACTACGCGCACCGTGGCAACATGTTGATGTGGCCACACTCCTAACAGTGGGAGGGGTTAAGGGGCATGGTTAAACAAAACCCAGGCTTCCTTGTACCTATAAAATGTGCTTTGGTTGTTTTGTCTGGGCCTACCCTAAAGAAGAACCTCATTAAAATAGTCATTGACTGCATAGCAACCAGCAACTGTTGAGACAATGAACACTTTGGTAAGAAGTATATTATGTACATTGTGTATATAGTGCAGGAGTGTGTAAGGCAGAGCACAGGGGTTGGGGAGTGCTGAGGTCAGTATTGAGTTTAGGATACACAGGGGTCCAGGGTGTATAATGCAATGTGTTCAAGGATCAGGAGTATGTAATGCACAGAGTGCTGTAGTAAATTTGGGGTTTAGGAGTACATGACACACAGAGATTGCAGCCCAGAAGTACATAATGCAGAGAATGCAGGAGACAGGGGTGTAATGCACAGACTGCAGGGGACAGGGGTGTAATGCACAAAATGCAGGGGACAGAAGCGTAATACACAGAAGGAAGGGGACAGGACTGTAATACACAGAATGCAGGGGACAGGAGTGTAATACACAGAATGTAAGGGACAGGAGTGTATAAAGCACAGAATGCAGGGAACAGGAGTATGTTATGCACAGAATGTATGGGGCAGGAGTGTGTAAAACACTGAGGGCAGGGTACAGGAGTGGGTAATCCATAGTAGGAGTCAGGAGTACAAAAGAAAAAGAGTATGGGATTCAGGGGTGTGTAATATGCAGTGTGGAGGTCAGGAGAGTGCAAAATTCCACCTGCAGGCAATACTCTCTCCACTTTACCCTTTCAGCAAAAATCCCCACTCCCTTCCCCCAAAAAATCCAACACTAATCTGAATGCTGATCCATCCCAGAACAAATCTTTGCAGCCCAAGCAAAAATTCTCTCATCCCCTCCCAGAGAAAATCCTCCTGAATCTCCCCTCCCAGCACAAATGTTATTTCCCCCTTTCCAGAACAAATCCACCTCCACCTCCACCTCCAGGATTTAGCCTAGGTTCGTGAGACACCGGGATTTAGTTCAAATCTGGTCCTGATGAATTTGGGATGGTTGGGAGGTAACCCTGCATACCCCATCTTATTTAACCCTACTTCCCACAGTGTTAACTGTTCAACCCCACCTCCCCCATCCTAACTAGCTATTCCTATTCCCCATCCTAACTAGATTACTCGACCCCCCTCTATCTAAACCAGCTAAACGCCCCCCCCCCATCCTAACTAGCTAACCCCACCCCCCTCTGAACTAGCTAACCCTATCCTAATTCCCAAACCAAACTATCTAACCCTACCCTCCCCCATCCTATCTATTTAACCCTACCTCCCCATTCTGACTAGCTAAATTTATACCCCATCCTAACCAATTAACCCTACCTCCCCCATCCTATCTAACTCTATCCCATATCATAACTATCTAGTCATACACCCCAGCCCTAAATGAATACACCTTTCCCACCCACCAGAACAATGTATTCCCATCCCCCAAAATAATCCTGTTTCTCTAACCGAACCTTCTAATCACCTAACCCACACAGTATACCCTATCCAATTATCACTAACTCCACATTCCCAAGGTATGCCCCCTACATCTCTCTCCAACCCCCCCTTCCTAATTGCTTTAGCAAGGGGCGGTCCAGTTTTGCCCTCTGGGGGTAGAAGGCAGGAGTCGGGACACTCTGCTGATTGCCGGAGGATGGTTAACTTATAGGGATTGGAGTGAAATTGGCTAGATGCAGGGTTCGGACATCACTAGTGTATTACAGAGAGAGAGGATCTTGGTGGAAAGGGGAGGTTGCTGTCCCTGGAGGGGGATGGGAGTTGTGAATAACCTGATCTCTGAGGTGACATGAGCCAGTTCCGGAGTCTCTGCTCCTTCAGCTGATGCCATTCTGTTTCGATTACAATCAGCAATGGACGCCCACCTTTGGAAAGTAAGATTGCACCTCTGGTTCTGCCCAACCACTTGCATTACTGCTAGACTCAGTCCA